>NW_024423786.1:59146196-59151735 GCF_017311325.1 Ursus maritimus | reverse complement strand
CCCCCCCCCCCCCCCCCGCGCGCCTCTCTCCCCCGCGCGCGCCTCCCCCCCGCGCGCGTCGGGCCATCAGCCCCTCCCCCAGGCGCCGCGGGGACTCAGGGCGGCCTGGAAACAAACTTGGCTTGGCGAGTCACTGCCCAGAGGAAGGCCTGGAGGGGGCTCCTCGGTGGGGGTCCCCAGGGGATCGGGGGCCAGGCGATGGCCAGGGGACAGAGGGGGTTTTTGCGCTCACCTGACATCAAGGCCGCCTCTGCCCGGGCCTGGGCGCAGAGCCCGCTCAGGCCCATCTGCTCCCAGGTGTGGAGGGCCAGGTCCCAGGCCCGCTGCTCCCCATACTGAGCCACCAGGTGTGAGGCCACCTCCAAGCCACCCGCCTTCTGCAGCTGAGCCACGGTGGGGCCGGGAGAGGGCCCGCAGAGCGGCTTCTCAGACAGCCGAAGCTGGAACTCCTTCAGTTCCTCCTTCCCCATCACGTCCAGGTACCAGGCCAGCCGCCACTGGACTCTGCCGGCCGTCTCTGCCTTGCTGAGGGAACCTTCGGGATGGCCACTGGGCTGGGGCTGGTGGCGGGCGCAAAGGGGCGTCAGGCGGGCAAAGGACAACGGTCTCCCTTCGCCTCTGCCCCTCTCCTGTCCCAGGGCAAGACGCCCACTGGGATCATTCGTCTGCGTCGGGTCCATTCCTGAATTCCTACTCAGCACTCAGCACGAACTCTAGGGCCGCTGCCCTTGCGGACAGCGCGGGGGGGATGGGGTGGGGTGGGGTGGGAGCCAAGCGCGGGAGGGAGGAGCCCAGAGGGCCTGGGAGACATAGAAGAGCCCGGGCTCTGTGGGGGCGCTAGAGTGGGGTGCAGCCGGCCAGGAGAGTGAATGGGATGTGCCCGAGACACTCATCCTTCCGTGCTCCTCAGGGTCCTAGCCTGAGCCTCGATGGTGCCGGAAAGTGTGTGAGCCAAGCGCTCCAGGCCTCTTCACGCCCCTCTTGGCCATGGCACACCGTCCGCGGGGAAGAGCCAGAGCCAGAGCCCGCAGAGGAAACAGGCTGGGCATGCCGGAGACCCGGGAGGGGCCCTCTCCGCAGGCGGGGGTGGGGGGTGGGGTCTGGGCTCAGACAGGCCGCCGTGGGGCGGGGCTCAGACCCACGTGACACCCAGAGCTCTTTCCTGCCCGGGGCCTCGCAGCCAGGGTGTGGACCCTCCCGGCAGGTGGGCGTCGCCTGGGGGGGGGCGTGCTCGGGATGGGCGTGCTCGGGATGGGTGGAGTCACTAGGGCAGCTCCTTACTGAACCGCTCCGTCCTGGCCAGGGGGCCTGCCCCCAGCCCGTCCTGGGTGGCCAGCCTTCCTGAGCCCCACTGCCCATCCCGCTGAGCCACGAGGGGTACCCAGGTGTGCGTTCCTGGCCCCAGGGGCGTCTGCTTGCCGGCACTCAGCTACCAGAAGTTCCCGCCAGA
Source organism: Ursus maritimus (assembly GCF_017311325.1). Lineage (NCBI taxonomy): Eukaryota > Metazoa > Chordata > Mammalia > Carnivora > Ursidae > Ursus > Ursus maritimus. Next base: position 59,150,285 of record NW_024423786.1, on the reverse strand, counting down.
AAGAGGAACAACCCCCGCCCCTGGCCATAAAGCGGGGCCTCTGGGGAGACAGGCGCCGGCTCTCTTCCTCTTTTCTCAGTTGGCAGAGATTAGGGTCTCTGGGTGGAGGAGGGACAGGACCGACAGATTCCCTGTTGCCTAAGCGGTTCTGGAGACGTCGTGATTTGACAGCGCAGGCTCCTCTGCATACCGCCTTCTCTTGCGACCCCTTCCTTCCTCTGGACATCAGTTTGCTCCTATGTCGGGGGGGGGGGGCGGGATCTGAGCCCTCCGCGAGGGACCCCAAGGCCCTGGACAGTGGGAGGTATGCCCAGGTTAGCACAGGCTCCGCGGTTTGGGGCTCAGCCCCACAAGACTGCCCCCCTCCTGCTGTCAGGTGCACATGGGGTGCCCAGGTCACCCTCCCTCTGCCCGATTCGTCAGCAAATCCAGAGGTCCCCCTGACCCCTTTTCAGGTTTGTTATTTGTGATTATTTGCTAGAAGGACCCAGAGGACAAAGGACAACATTGTACTTAGCCGTTTATTATCAAGAATACAAGTCAGGAGCAGGCAGGAAGAGGTGTAGAGGGCAAGGTGTGGGGAGGGGGGCGGTCCAGCACCCCATGTGCTCACAGCACGAAACTCTTTGAACCCTGTCATTTAGGGGCTTTACAGAGGTTCCATTTCCTAGGTGCGATTGATTAAGACATTGGCTTTGGGGATTAACTTACCCTCTGGCCCCTGTCTGTGGACATCCTGCCTTGGTCTTTGGGTGAGCACCCCCCACCCTGCAGCTCTGGGGGGCCCAGCCACCTGCTACCTCATTAGCATGCAGACTGAGAGCCTGAGGGTTTTAGGAGCTGTGTGCCAGGAACTAGGGGCAAAACCCAAATATTTACCTTCTAATACATCACAAGGGGGGGCCCTAGGATTCTGGATAATGAGGGAGACCCCAGGTCTTGGAGGCCGAGGCCAAGGCCAGGCAGAGAGAGGCTGACAGAGCAGAACAAGAGCTCCCTCCCCCCAGCCCAGCGACCTCCACCTCTGCCCACTCACCTGTCCCCACTTCTCTTGGGTGTCTGATCTGCGAGCGTGTCAGCTTTGGTGCCCCTAGGCTATCAGACGTGGAGTGTGTGAGTCCTGGACTAAACCTCTCATTTCAAGCTTGGGGGGGGGCATGAGGCCCAGAGAAGCGAGGGGATTTGTTCAGATCACACAGCAGGTCAGTGGCTCAGCTGGGACTGGGGGCCAGGTGTCCGGATGCCCTGGTCAAGGCCTTTTCCTCTTCTGGCTCGCTAACTTCTAGGTCAGCAGGATTCGGAAGAAACAACACAGGCTTTGCAATCAGAGGGCCCGGCTCTGTCCTTAGCAGTTCTGAAATCTCGGCCAACTCACTTTCCTGCGCTGGCCCTCAGTACGGACATCTGTAAATGGGGGGGAGTCACGTCTGCTTCAGAGGGTTTAAAACCGAATAATGCTCGTGGATGCAGTGAACAGAGCTGCTGGAGCACTTGGCAGGTGCTTAAGGGAAGTTGACCGAGTCACCCTCTCTCCCCTTTTTAAAATTTCACCTGCGCAAATCCTACTCATTTCTGAAGGGCCAACCCAACTGGCACCTCTTCCAGGAAGCCCCTCCTGCTTTCACCGTTCACCCCACCGTTTCCTTGTGTTTTTGCCGTCTGTGCCTGGAGGTGGCTGCTGCCAGGAAAAGCACAGGGGCTTCGCATCTGGTGGGTCTGGGGTCTTTGGATGGCTCTGCCATCAGCTCTCCGTGACTGCCACGTCAGCCTCTGCATCTTGTCTATAGGGAAGGAAGGGACGGCCACGGGCCCAAGTACTTGTGACGGGTAAACGGACCAGTGTGAACGGGCCACGCACGGGACATGGACGGAGCAGAGGGTCCAGAAACACCGTTTACTACCCCTTCTCAAGATCATGGGTTCCTTGAAGGCAGGGAACCGAGCCTTGTCTTTTTTGCACCTGCTTTGCACAGCGTTGGTGTCAGACCACAAAGGTAATGAAGTAGTGATTTGAGATATTAATCTTTGTTCCACCAGTAATAGAGGAGTGCAGTTTCAACGGGACGGCTTCACGCACCGCGCAAGATACCGCTGTCCCCACTGTGCTCCGTGTCCTTCCAGACGGACAGACACAGACCCACACGTGTAACACATAAAATGAATGGCTTTGCTGGACTGTGCAATGTGTTTATCATAAACCATGCTCACCATTGTTGCTGTGTCATACTCGATACGTGCCCGCACGGAAGGACCCTGCCGCTCCCAGGCTCTTCATCTCAGCCAGTAACTGCTCAGGACCCCAGACTCTGGGGTCACCCTTGCACCCTTGATGTCTTTCTTTCCCTCAAACCCCACGTCCAGAACCTGACTTCTCACTGTGCCCACAGCTCCCGCCCTGGGGAGCCCCCCCCCATCTTGTACCCAGACCACTGCAGTAGCATCCTAACTGCCCCCAAGCTCTGACGTTGCCCCTTGGCTGTCTACTGTCCATCTGGCAGCCAGAATTACTCAAAACATAAACCAGGCCAGGTGACTTCTCTGCTCAAAACCTTGCAATGCTCCCTATTTCTCTTGGAGTAAAAACTGAAGTCGCACCAGTGCCTCACGAGGCCCCGTATGATCTGGCCCCTGATGCTTCTCTGACTTTCTGTCCTACCTCCATCCCCTCTGGTCTCCTTTCTGATCCTTGAAACACGAAGAACGCTCTCACCCCAGGGCCTTTGCACATGCTCTCCCATCCTCTTGGAATGGTTGCCCCTGGATAGCAGAAGGCTTGTTTCCTGGCCTCCTGTAGGGCCGCCCCCTCCCTCCCCGAGACCCCTGAGCTGCTTTCTGTTTCTGCACCGTCTGGCCTCAGAGGTGTGCTGCCGGCTTCCTGTCACCCTCACCTGCCAGGAGGACCTTAGCTCCCTGAACACCGGGCGGGGTGGGGTGCTGAGACCATTTTGCTCACCGCGAGTGTCTGTGCCTCCAACAGTCCCAGTGTAGTCCACACTGAGCGGCCGGCCTCCTCCTTGTCCGTCTGAACAGTGCCCACCGTGGCCACTGGATGGCACTGGAGCCCTTTCTGTGCCTCGAAACCAGGTCCTGCCTCGGTGGCCGGAGGACCCAAAGGCGTGCTCCCTCTGGCTCTGGGTGTTCAGTTCCCTTGTTCTGGTGTCTTGGGTCTTTGCTCCAGGGCCTTTTAGGAGCACATTAAACATTTTTATTTTATTTTATTTTATTTTATTTTATTTTATTTTATTTTATCTTATCTTATTTTATTTCATTGATTTTATTAAATAATGCTAGTTCCTATTAAAAATTAATGTGGCTGATGCCCTTCTGACCAGTCCCATCACCCCCAGCCCTAGGATTCCCCAGCTCCCTCCCCATCTCTGAGGTGGGGCAGAGTGGACTCAGACCCCCAGGAAGAGAGCAGGCTTCCCCCACGTCCCCCAGCCCCCAACACAGGCCCAGCGTCCACCACCTTCCGGAATCATCTGTGTGGGCGTGTGGTCCGTCCTGTGGACCAGTGAGCAATCCCGGCCATGAGCTGTACTGTAATTTATGTAATCAGTCCACTGGGTGGAGATTTAGCTAGTTTTCTCCGGCATTCTGCTGTTAGCGACCACGTGGCAATGAACGCCGATGTGCGTACGGGTGTCCTCCAGCACACTTGTGAACCCCTCCAAGAAGAGAAACTTACGGATCGAAGAGAACACACATTTAAAATTTTGGTTCAGAAACGTACGTTTCTTGGGAACGCACTTATGCTTTGCTTTCAAACACCTTCTCTCGAAATGTCGTGAGCCTTTGGTTTGTCGTCTAGAAGTTTTAAAGTCGCGCATTTGGCCCATTTCTTAGAAACCCGTACAAGATGCAGGCATCAGGCACATGGCTCACGTACCACCTGGCGTTTGGTTTGCCCTTACAGCTCGTCCCCACCCGCGCTGCGACCGTGCCTGATATACAAGGCAACGTAATAACTTCACTTGACATCTTCGTATGGGCCCACGTGTACATCCCAGGTCCTTCCAGAACAAGACGGGCGGTGAGGGCAGGAAACGGTCGAGCTGGTGTTTCTGGTGGCGGTCCTGGGGGGGGGGG
>NW_024423786.1:59121728-59146186 GCF_017311325.1 Ursus maritimus | reverse complement strand
GGGGGGGGGGAGGGGCGGGTGGTGGCATCTCTCGAAACGGACCCACTTCAGGCAGAGTTTGCCAAGCTGCTCACTTTATCTTCCCAACAGTTTTCTAAGCCGGGGGATCCTCATGCTTATTTTTCAGCGGAGACCGGAAACTCCAAAGCCCTGTGTGTCCCCCACTGTGCCTCACACCGCTCCTGGGGCGCTGCGCGGTGTGCCCTAGGGTGACGAGCTGCGTCCACCTCCAACAGGCTTATTATCCTCTCCTCGCTCCCAAGGCGGCTGCCTGAGTCTGGGTGCACCTGCCGCTCGCTCTGGCCCTCACACCCGGGGAAGCCCAAGCCTTCCCGAAACGCATCTGTGCCCCTTGCACTAGGTGAATATCGCCTCCCTCCCTCCCTCCACCCCCCACCCAAGCGGAGCTTTGAGCTGCAAAATACAGAGATGGATCTGGGATTAGCTCTGGGGTTGGACTTCTGCCCAGTGAGAGGTGCTGAGTGCGGGAATAATTCTGGGAGGTAAGGAGCCTGCAAAAACAGGCCAAATCCTCAGCCGTCTGGGGCTCGGCGTGGAGAATTAATGAGGCCCCTCGTGGCAGCCCCACTAAGCCTCCTTACAACACAAGTCCGTGTGCCAACGGGTCATTAAACTCCATCACTCAGGCTCTCTTTTACCGACAACGTCTTCTTTGGCCGCTGGGTGGTGACAGATCAGCAGAGATAAGACCGTTGGCTACTCTGAGCTGCAGAGAACACACCAGAAGCAAGCAGCCCGGGAGGGTTCTGGGACCATGAGGGGGCCGTTCAGGGGGTGGGCTGCGAGGATGAGGTCTCCCCTCTCCTGATTCCTGTCTACGTCCCAGAGAGCGGAGGAATTAGGTGTCGCCTCTCAAGTGTCTCCTGGGCCCCCACACTGGTCACTTTGGGTCAGAACACAGGACATGGCCTGCCACCCAGTCGGATCCTACAGATGAGGGGGGTCTGCCCTCTCAAGGAGGCATGGCCTGGAACAATCAGGCCAAGGCTCTTTGATCCAGTTTCTCCCATCAAGGCTGCAAGGCACGGCCCACGAAGGGGACCTCTGTCCTCCCGTCCTCCCGTCCTCCCGTCCTCCCGTCCTCCCATCTTGCCTGTCTGCTTCCCAGGCTGTAACTTCGCCCAGGGCACGGTTTCTGCCTCCCGAGCACACAGCCCTGCCCAGCACTGGCTGCAGAGAGGTGCTTGAGAGGACTGGAAGCTCACTACGTATTTGTCGGGCAAAGGGGTGAATGACCAGTAGGACAAGAAGCCGGCCTCACGGAGCTGCCTGGGCTCCTCACCAGCCCCCGGCTGCCTCCGGCCCCAGTCAGACCTTTGTCTCCTTGCTTTCTTCCCAGGCTTTTGCTGCAGAACCTGCTGCTAACAGATGTTCGCTGAGTTATGTCCTCTCTTGATGCCATGACTGCCCCTGGTGGCCCCGGGGGACCCTGCAGGGTCAGGTCTGCCTGCAGCCAAATGGGGTAAATGTGCAGTGCTCGTGTGCACTGTGCGGCTTTGAATTCTCTCTCCCTGCCAGTCCCTGCAGGGCCTGCGGTGGAGGGCGTGTGCCAGAGGCGGCCCGGAGAAGCGAGTCGGTCGGCTCGTGGAGTCGGCTCGTGGGGGCTCGAGGAGGGAACTGTGGGGCGGGGAGCGCGCTTCGCCGGCCCCTGAGGGCTCACGGTGGCCCACATGGTTCCAGGCACGGAGGAGGCGCTCCGTCCAAGGGGCATCATTTCCAGTTGTGCAGGACCGTGCAGAGGACGTGGGAAATGCAGATGCGGTTCTCAGCTCCCGGGATGGCTCAGGGAAGTCTCCCCGAGGAGCAGGAGAGGAGGGACCCTTCTTGTGCTTACGTCTGCATTGACGAGAGGAGCCCACCTTGCTTCCTCCGTTTTTTCCTGCCACCGTCTGAGACCCTCGTGTGATACGAGGTGAAGACAGGGAGGGAGGAAGGAGGGTTGGATATGGAGCAAAAGGTGCATCCGGGGGAGCAAACCTCAGACTGGAGAGAGCGGTGTGGCAGACAGGCCCTGGAGAAACTTTGGACGCTGCCTCCTCCAGGAAGCCTTCTCTCACCCACCATGCTCCTGCTTATGTCTTGTGATACAGACTCTGCTTCTTGGCCCCTCGGACCGTGAGCTCCTCGAGAACGAGGGTTGGATCTTACTTCTTATTTCTTTCCCTGGTCCTTTCCTCGCCCTGCCCTGCAGAGGGCCTGGCATGTGCTGGGTGCATAAGACGTACTTAGAGGATTGTAGAATTAATTGAGCCCCAGGATGGACAGACACAGAAACTGCCCCGGGCGGACAGGTGCTGGAAGGACGAAGGCGGAGAAAGGTCACGCCAGAGGCTCTGAAACTCTAAGGAGAGTGGAGCGGAGCTGGGGTGGGTGAATCTCTTGGTCCCTGGACCAGCCAGTGTCACTCGGCCCTTCTCCCGAGAACCGTGCTCCCCTGGCCCCTTGCCCCTGGTTTCCGTCTGGGTCTGGCAGGAGACTAGAGCATGGGAGGGAGGGAGGGGCATTTCCCCCTCTCTGCTCTGGGCACTTTCTGGCCTCGGCGGTCCCTGCTGCAGATTCCTGCTGCACCTGCCTCGGCCTGCGGTCTCGCCTCCTGGCTGGTGGCCCCTGCAGCGGCTCTAGCTCAGGCTGGATGTCCCTGGTAATAAACCGTCACCTCTCTGTGTCCTGCAGCCCTACAGGGATGCTGATCCTGCTATTGCTAACTTGGGGTGGGGGGGGGCTTCTGTGTCCTTGTTTGGCTTCTTAGCCTTTTCATCCTGACCATGGTTCATCCTCTGTATTAAATTCCCTGTATTTGGAATACAAGATGCTTTGTTTTCCCAGCAGGCCCCGGACCCGTCGGTCTAGTGCTTAGACCTGCAGAAGGTCCAGTCCTGGACCAACCTCTGTTGGGGGCTTCTGCTCCCAGGGGCCCTTTGCCTTGAGCACAGTTTCTGCAAGCCACCCACTGCTGGTCCACTTAAGAGCCAGAGTTGTCCCCTGACATCACGTGGCTTACAATTCCCGTTGGGCGATGTTGGCGATCTGCACCCTTGGCTGAACCAATCCTCCCCTGCCCTGTGAAGGAGGGTCTTGGCTCCTGGCAGAGCAAGTTCAGGGCAGTGGTGCAGGACCACTGGGTCCAGGATGCTGGGTGACTTCTGCGCCTTGAACTCGGAAGAACAATGTGTGAAGCATAGTCACAAGGCAGCAAGCTTCAGGAATTCATTATACCAAGAGTTGGTGCCAATAAGAAACAGAAAACCCTTCCCGAGAGGCCTGGCTGAACCCAGCAATCGATGCGGGTGGGATGATTGAGGGGAGCAAGTCCATCACACAGTCATCCCCGCAGGGGAGTGGTGACAAGGTCCCTTAGGGGACCCTGTAGGAGACAGAAGCTGGGCTGGGTGGACCCAAGGCTGACCGCACCGGAGTTCCCGTGCTCCCTGCAGGATGGCGGGAGATGAAGAGCCTCTTGGAACCCGTGGTGGAGTCACAGTGTGGGGGCTGAGAAGGGGGCTGGAGGGGAGGTGCACGGGCCACCTGGGACCACGCACAGGCTTCCCCTGCGGCGGGAAATAAAGGGTGTTCTAGCTTCAGTTTGACAGGGGAGGGGGAGGGAAAGAGGCCTGGGGATCAGGAAAGAGAAGACACTTGAGGGCTGAGTTGCAGTTGTCAAGAAGCAAGGGAGCCGTGGGGGGGAGGGGCACCGAAGGCCTGGGGTGAGCGGGGACAGCGTGGGACCGTCCTCCGTCTTCCTTAGAGCAGTGGGGGGCTGAAAGAGGAACAAGGCAGAATCAGATGGGCAGCTGGGAAAGACGGCCCTGTCCGCCAAGGGGAGGCGGGACGGGAGGGCTACGTGGAGGCCGGCCCTGGTGATGGCTCCTCTGAGAGCTCACACAGTCCGGCTGAGGACCTGGGCGGATGGATGGGCCGTGCTCCTGACCTGGAGCAGTCAGGGCTCCTTGGGGCTCCCCCCGGCTGGGAGACGGGGGCCCTGGGGAGCTGCGTTGGGTGCAGAATGGGGAGAGAGGTCCGGGCTGGCTCTGAGTGCTCTGTCCTGCGCGGTCGCGGCGGCCATGGCTCGGTGACTCGGTGGGGCCGCCAGGCTGCAGCTGCCGCCGAGCTGGGGGTGCGCGGGCTTCCGGGAACGCGTGTGAAGGAGGCATCTCTCTACACGAAATTCCTTTATTAACTTAATGAGTCTGGCTGCTTTCCTGGAAGTGGAAGTGCCATTCGGTGCCATCGCTGCTGCCCCTGAAGGGTGTCGTTAAAGCTGAGAACGTGGAGCACGCACACCGGGGGTGAAGCAAGCGGCCTGGGACATTTCGGAGCATCACGCCGATGTCTCAAGGACCGTCTGAGGGGAGAACCCTCCGCGCTCCGAGGTCGGCCTGCCGTGAGGGCTGCGGGTGCAGTGGTGGGCGTTTGAGACCCTATCTGGGTAATCCGATCCACGCAGGTGATAATGAGTAATATTCGGGGGGCTAATATTGATGTCGTATTATGGTCAGGGCAGAGACTGCAAAGGGGCCCGAACACTGCCCAGTGCTTCCTTCTGCTGCTCATGGAGGCAGCCTCTGGTCTGGGTTTTCTTTATTCTTTTAATTCATTTATTTGAGAGAGTGAGAGCATGAGCAGGGGGTAGAGGGAGAAGCAGGCTCCCCGCTGAGCAGGGAGCCTGATGAGGGACTCGATCCAGGACCCTGGGATCATGACCTGAGCCGAAGGCAGACGCTTCAACGACTGAGCCCCCCCAGGGCCCCCTGGTCTGGTTTCTAAAGGCCGACCCCACAGTCCCAGCTCTGCTCTTTCCACACCCCGGGTTTGCATTCTGTTGTCCTGGAGGTTTCCAGACGCACCGAGAGGGAACCTTGAGGCAAACTGCTTCTTCCAAACACAGGCCCAGACTCGGAACAGCAACGGCGGACACCGGAGCGCCGGGCAAGATGGGACCAGACGAATCTCGTCCTGCGCGTTCTGTCCTTTGCAATGAGAGAGGGCTTGAAGTCAGGGGAGGTCACTGGGCTTCTGAGTTTGTACTATCGTTGTGAACCCCCCGTCTTTGAACTGAGTTTGGACCCAAGAGCTGGATGTGGACGCCATGGGACAGGAAAACCTTCCCAGACGAGGTCAGCCAAGAGACCCTCATCATTCATGTGGTTCCAGGTCCCCCAGAGCATGGGGGGCCCAGGATGGAGCAGCCCCTTCCCACTCTCTGACCCTCGCCCCTAATGAGTCCGTAGGGACGGCACCAATGCTCCGTCAGAGGGAAATGGAGGCTCAGAGAGGTCAAGATTCTTGGCAAAACCACCCAGCTAGACTGGCCTCAGACTGTCTCCTGCTGACGTTGGTCCCTCCCCTGGGATCACTCCTTGCTGACGGGGAAGGTGTGTATGGGAGATGCCTGTAGCCCGCTTTGAGTGCAGCCCAGCCCGAGGAAAGTGCCTGTGGTTCCCTCCACCCCCTCTTGGCTCCCATCCCAGACAAGGATTCCACATGGCTGGGTGCTTTTACAAAATTTTTATTTTTCAATTACATGCTCATTGTAACAAACCCAAACAACACGAACGTGGATGACGTGGGTGGAGAGAGGCCCCCCTCCTCCTCCTCCTGGTGCGAGACCTTTTTCTTTGCTTAGGACACGTGGAGCTGTGGTTGCAGACGGTGTCTCAGGGGCCAGGCGTCCAGGCTCTTTTGGGGCTCCCGCCATTACTAACTTCACAGCCCTGGGGCATTTGCTGAACTCCGTGCCTCGGTTTCCTCTTCTGACACATGGGATGATGGTGCTCATCTCCCGAGGGATGACATATTTAGGTACATGCCTAACAATACGTATTCCCCAAATCATTAGCTAGGTTTTATTACATGGGGCTTTTAAAATAAAAAACGAGTATTAACATTATACACGTTGTGTATGACTTCCCTTTTCGATTTACAGTATGTTGTAGACATCTTTCCAAGTCTGCCCATATGGCGTTTTTAAAAAATGGTTGTGTAAAATTTTATTTGTATGTAGTCACTATAATTTATTCATTCCGTTATGGACAGACATTTACATTATTTCCACAAGCAATGTTGTAACACTGCTTTTGCAAGATACACATTCTGATCAGAGGATTTCAGGGTGTGTATAAATGGATATTTGAAATTTCATTATATATTTACACATTTTTGCCAAAATACGGGGCCAGTTATATTCTCACTGACAGGGTGATAAGAAAGCCCGCCCAGCCAACCTTTACCGACACCTGGTAACTGCAGAGTAAAGAAATATCCAGCGAAGTGTGTGTATGGTAACAGTGTTTCTACAAAGGTGAGTCCGTGAGTCACACCGTCGATACCCACAAATCATATGAAAGAGACCAACAGCCCATAGACGAACATGGCAACAGGCATCCTGCCCCCTGTGCACGATTTGAATTAAAGACAAGAGTGTCCAGGAAGCCGTGGGGAACCTTCTCTGATCCCATGGCACCTACTGGTTACTGACCCCGTGTACGAGGTGAGAAACCGAGGCACCCAGGGGTTAAGCAATTTGCCGAAGACCAGAGGAGGCTCTGCTGTTTGTGGGTCTCGCTGCTGCCACAGAAAGGGGTCTGTGCACACAAACGGTCAGGATTTGAAGAAACCAGCGAGGCTCATGGGAGGGGAAACCGCACCTGCCTGGGCTCTGGTGGGGGCACTGCGCCAGATTCCCGCGTGGCTGGGGCAGGGCTCCCATCCGCGAGGCCCTTCTGTCCCTCTCTGCCCCTCAGGGTGCGGCGGGGGAGCAGGTGGCCAGGGGCTTCTCTCCGGGTGGGCCGCGTGGGGGTCCTGCGTGTTGCTCCCGTTGGCCCGCGGGGCCCCCCTGCTCTCGCGCTCCGTGCACGCCTATCGTGAAGCGCATCCTGAGTGCTTCTGCTGGCTTGCTTTTTATTTTTTTTAAACAAAATAGAATCAGAGCCTTTTGTGTTCGAAAGCCATGTCCATACATCAGCGCTCCTTGAATGAGATGTATGTGGAGTCCTGAAGACGGGGCTTTGAATTATTTATCAAGTAGCAGGGCTGCCTGGAGCCTCGGGCATGCTCGGCCGTACCACAAAACCGGGTGGCTTCTCCAGATGTTTTTGTGGCCTTGATAACCATCTGTTTGGTCCCTGCCCCCCTCCGCAACCCCCGCGTGCCCCAAGCTGCAACCATACCCATATGCTCCCACTGAAGGGACATCTATGCTCCCATAGATGTCATATTTTGCACAGGCTGTTCCTGCCTCTTCAGTGTTCTTTTCCACATATCCACCCCGCCAACTCCTACTTGTCTGCTAGGAGCCAGCCTAGATGGCCCCTTCTTTCAGAAATGTTTCCCTCCTTCCCGGGTCAGGTTGGTCTCCGCCTGTCTGTAGGTCTGGCTGGGCGCGGAACTCGTCAAGGGCAGGGTTAGTTTCGTCTGCGTATGCAGCCAAAGACGACGTCGAGCACATTGTCGGAGTTCGGGCTTGTTGGGTGCGGGAGGTCTGATGTCCGTTGGGTCACCTCTGGGCTTGGATGAAGATGCCGGGGGCAGGTGTGTTCCCGGCCACAGGTAATGCACGTCTGAGCGGGACGGCAAACGCACTGCGCGATTGTTGGGCATTTGCAAAGATCTCGGTAGGTCGGCAGATCTCCTGAGATGAGCAAGGTGACACCGAGCACGGATAAATTTGAAGTGTTAACGACATACAGGTCGGTGGATCGGTGGCTCTCCGTGGCTGGGGCGAGGAACAAGGACGATTCACGGGTCACTAAGGTGTTAACGTGGTTCTCATCCCCCCAGTGGAGGGGGAGCTCACAGCCTTGTCCGGAAAGGGACACGAATATGCGGAATTTCGTTCACACCGTCCTCTGTGCTCGTAATGGCACCTGGAAAGCAGTGCGTGCTCGACAAACGTTCTTTGAAATATGAGTGACACTCTGGTGACTTTGCATTTACCTTCTGCTTAGAACACCCTTTGCCTCCACGTTCTTGTGAACTCTTCAAGCCTGAACTCAGGGCTCAGCCACTCCGGAGCACGTTCTCTGGTGGGTGCTTCTCCGTGGGGCTGTTAGGACACGCCGGTCTTAAACGCAGGACTTACTGTACCGTGCTGACCTTATTTGCTTATGGTGTGACTCCCGCCAGATCTCGAACTTGGTAGAAGCAGGAGCCGGGCTTGACGCGTCGCCGATTGACCGGAGCTCTCTGTAAGTGCCCGTGGAGGGAGTGACAGGGGATGTTGCCACAGGGCGCTCGCTTACCGCAAAGCTCAGTGGTCTGCGGCTGGATGTGGGTCAAGGGGCGAGGTTCTCGACCGCGCCCGGCGGGACGATGAGGCTGTGTCTGCGTGCTGGGGCTGGAGGGTTACAGAGCAGAGGCTGGGTCCCAAGAACGCAGGGAACCCAGGACATTCTGCAGCTTTGTCCCCGTCTCTGTCCATGCCTTGCCTCTCGGGCATGTCTGCTCCATCTGCCGTTCCCGTGGTGGGTAACTTTCTTCACGCGGCAGGACAGCTTGGAGTCCTACTTCTCACAGCTTTAAACACCAGAAAGACTGACTCTCTGCTACACAGAGTCAAGGGTTTGCAGGGAACAGATCCGCTGGCTCGGGAGTGAGGCGCTCACACCTTGACCAGGGTCTCGCCTGGCTGTCGGGTGGGACGGGAGGAGGGCTCTCGGAGTGGAGAAGCCTGGCTGGGAAGTATAGTCGTCCGGGGGACGTTCATTCTTCATCGTAGCAGAGGAGACGCAGCAGCGAGGACGATTTGGTGTGGGGTTGGCGCGATCGGGCTCAGAGTGGCTTAAACAGTAAGGACAGGTACCAGCTCACGGGCGGGAGGTCCAGCAGCATGGAGGGTCCACTTCCTGCACCGGTGCCGGCCTCCGATTTTCCGTGTTCTCCGCTTGCTTTGTCTTTGTCTCTGTCGTGACACTGCTCTGCTTACGGAGGCAAAAAGGAGGCAGCGGGTCTGGCTTCACATCTGCACGTTAGAAACTCCAGAGGAAGAGGAGCTTCCTGGCAAATGCTTCGTAAGGACAGCGAGCTCACACCGGCCCGTGGCCCAGCCCGGGTCGAGGAGGTTGGGACTGGCCTGGTGGAATTAGACCCATCAGAGCCCATCCCAAACTCCCGAGTGCTGTAGGGAGAGGGTGTTGCTGCTGTAACAAGCCCCCGAGAGCATCATTGATTTGTTTCGTTCCCGTGGGTTTTATGGGTCCGCCGTGCAGGCTGAGCTCAGCAGGATGGCCCTCGTCAGCTGCCTGGCCTGCTGGGGTCGAGGGGTTTCCCATGTGTCTGCTGCAGTGGCTGGGATGATGGGGGACCCTCTCCTCCCATGGGCTAGGCTGGGCTGGCTGCCCGGCTGTCTCGGGGTCCCAAGAGCAGAAGGAGAGGACGAGCCTCAGAGCACACACACTCTCCGAGTGTCTTCCTGCCTCGCCTGTGCTGTGGTCCCAGTGTCCAGGGTAAGTCACACGGCCAGCCGGGGAAGGTAACTCGGCGGAGCGGCGGCGGGAAGCAGCAAACAAATTTGGAGCCATGAATGCAACCAGTGACCACAGCAAGGAGCTGGGAGGTTGGGAGCGGGCCATTTCCATGTGGCCGTGCATGGAAAGGACGCTTCTAGAGAAAGTGCTGGACTTGGGACACTTTGATTTCATTACAGCAGGGGCTGAGGACGGCAAGTTGGAGGAGATGCTCGGTCAGGAGAGCCTGTCAAGCAGGAAAAAGGGGCTTGCACTGAGGATGGCTGATAAGGGAAATTTCATATCTGTGCGACCCTTAAACAGTGCCAGGCTGTGGACTAGGCGTGTGGCATGCATTGTCTCACTTAATCCTTGCAGTTGTAGGTGATTAAACAGGCTCAGAGAGGTTAAGCAACTTGCCCAAAGTCACACAGCAAGTAAGCGTGAATGTGAGCTCTGCTGTGTCTGCCTTGAAGGAGCCCAGTATTCTGTGGAGGCAGGACTGCAGGGAAGGAGCAGGGCGGTGGGGGGGACGGGGTAAAGGGGTGCTGATGTGCAGGGATTTGCAGCATCAGCTCATCTTGGCATGGGGCCCAGATGAAGAGGCCTCCCACCTGCACACAGTCCTGTCCCGTGGCACCTGGCAGGGTGAGGACACCGTGTCCGGAGGGGCTGTGCCCGTGAGCCCTCGGGACTTGGCCGAGGGAGAAGTCCAGGAGTGGCTTCCCTGCAGGAGGGGTCCCAGGGGAGGTGTCCACCTCCCCATCCTGGGAGGACAGCGGCTGCGAGTGTGGGCGAACCGGGTCGGGTCCGCGTGCACGGTGCTTCCCTGCTTCTCGTGCCAACGCCAGGGCCCCAGTGCGTGGCCAGCCGGGCGGGCGGGAGCTGAGCTCCCCTGAAATTGACATTTCCCACACACACCTTTGTCTCCCCAAAGTCATCAGTAATAATCCGCGTCCCTGCAGCATCTGCTAACGATTTATTATTACACGGGGAGTATAACATTTTCACACACACCCCATTTTTCATCCCGGGTTGAGTTAATTACCACTGACTCGCGAGCAAGCCGCGTGTCCGCCTGCAGCCTCTGCAGACAATGGTGCCTAGTCCTCCCCTCCACCCGAAGCGAGCATGTGCCATCTTTCTCCGGCTTCCGCACGCGCCCCTCATCCGTCACTGTCACTCTAAATGAGTCACACACGCGGACGGAAAAGCCTCGGAAACTCCGGGCCCGCAGCTTCTCCCTGCTAGAAATGGGTTCCCAAAACCTGTGGGTCCTGCTTGAGAATCACGTGCTGGGATTTCACAGACCGGACCGAGACCGTGTCCTCGGGGTCCCTCCCACCTCCTGGGTTTATCCGATGTACCAGACGCCGTGGCTTCCTGGCCAGGGGTGGGGGCAGGGCTGCACAGAGCACAGCTCTCCAAATTGGTGCCCTTCCCCTTATTTTAAGGTAATACGATAATCATAGCCAACAGCTAATATTTATATGGTCCTACTATGTGCCGGATGCGGCTCCGAGTCACATGCTTTGTAGCACACGGCATTCTCACAGCCGTTCCGATGTGCTTACTGCAAGTATTCCCGTTTTACAGACGGGGAAACCGAGGCACATGTGGCTTAGTGGCTTGTGGCTTGCCCCACGTGGTATGGCTGAAAGGGGCTGCAGCCGGGATTCACATCCAGAGGAGTCTGAGCTTCTGTCCACTCGGCTGTGCAGACTTCCACACGGGGCACCGAGGGGAGCAACTCTGAGCTCAGGTGCGAGTCCAGTGGGCGGGCGCCTTGATGGATCATGAGTCTGCCACAGGCCTGGGTGGGGTGATGGCGGGATCCAGCATTTGGCCTTCTGGTGCCATCAGCCTTACTCTTCAGACAAGGATGCCGAGGCCTGGAGAAGTTAAGGGATTTTCTGAGGCCTCACGGTGAGAGGCTGATGGAGTCATGGTTACAGTCCTGGTGGCATGTGGACGATTTAACCGTCGCCGTGGTGGGAGCTGGCATGGACTTTGAATCCGCTGAGCACTCACGATGTCCTCACTGCGTGTGGCAGATCGCATTACAGTCCACCAGTGATCGCTTGCTGCTCCGTCTCCCTCCCAGGCAGGAGTGAGCGAGACCACGTGCCCATCGCCGTACAGCCCTGAGGTCTTGTGCTTGTTACACGGCGGTAGCTGGCTGATGCACTGAGGTGCAATGCTCCTCCAGCAAAAACCTGAGGCGTGTGGCGTCGGCCTGGAGCCTGGGTGTGTGCAGCAGGCTTGGTGAAACAGCAGCCACGCTCTGCAGTGGGGAGACACGCGGGGAAGCCTGGCACCAACCTGAAAGGTAGCAAAATGCGCCTAAAGCACCTGTCACGTTGGGTGAAGGGATTTTGAGGCCAGGGGTTGAAAGCACGGGCTGGGTGCTGCCGATTGCATGTGAAAGACATAAACTCCAGGAGGAGTTGGCCACTTTGTGGGCGGAGTTTCCAGCCCAGAAGTCACGGGGTTGGAAAACCAAATGCTTCCTCACCAATGGAAGGTGTGGCCATTACAACACAGCCTTGGGGAGACGACTGAGTTCCAGGCTTCGTACGTAAGATTTTGTGGGCTGTGTCCCAGCAACAGCTGACGGATGGTTGGGCGTTCGACCCATCGCTTGGCCTGCACGAGCCCACTGGAACCTTGCAACAGCCCATAATAGAACACTCCCATGAAATGTAGCTTTGTTATTCTTCAAGTAAGGCCAACCGACAGACCGGGAGATGATTACTATTGAAAAGATAATTCGTTGCTTGCTGTTCCGAAGAGGAGAGGCCATGCCCTGCATGGGGTTGGCCAGGAGGCAGAGGGAGTGAGGGCAAGATGTGGACGAGGTCCTTCACTGTGCTCTCCATGGGGAGGAACAGGTGAGGCAGAGCAATGCGGGCTGGGACTGGCGAGTTTGAATAATTTCAGCAGGCTCCGGGGTGCAGGGGAGGCTTAGCCCTGGGTGTGGGAGCCCAGCAGAGCAGGTGGCGGGGTGCACGAGCTCTGGGGTCAGTTTGCACATGAAAACCGCCATCACAGGCAGGTGCTTGACGATCCCTGGGAACGGGCTGGTCGCAGGAGGTCCCACATGTGAAACATCGGAATAAAAAGACATGCTTAATGCAGTAAGGGTGTCATCGTTTGCATTTTCCAGATGACGGAACCAAGGCTGAGACGGGGCTTGAAAGGGGCCCCAGGTCACGCAGCCTCAGGAGGCAGAGCCAGGGCTGGAACTCAGTGGGGCACCTGACTCTGAAACCCACAATCTTGATCAGAAAACTGTCTGCCTCTCACCGCGCACACGCCTCTGCTACTGTGCTGTGAAAAGGTGTGTGTGGGGCAGAGTGGGAGCCTCTCAGACATGCGGGGTCCTGATTCCCGGAACCGGGAGTGTGTGAGATTGCCTGCCGCGGTTGTGCACCTGCGGACCTTGAGACGGGAGACAGTCCTGCTTTGCCTGGGAGGACCTGGTGGCAGAACGGATTCTCGGAGTGCAAGAGGAAGGGAGGGTGCAGAGCCGCGGGGACCTGGAAATGCCACATGGTAGCCTCAGAGCCAGGCAGCCTCCCGCGGCTGGGAGGGGCTGGGGACGCATCCTCCCGGGCAGCTCCGCGGGGAAACACCGCCTTGCCGGCCGGCATCTGGCTTTTAGCCCATTTGAACCCGTTTTGGACTTCCCACCCCCAGAACCGTGACATGATACATTTGTGTCTTTCTAAGCCACGAAGTTTGTGCTCATTTTTTGGGGAGAAGTAGGAAACCAGTAGAGAATATCCCCGGGGCTGGGCTTCCCGCAGGTGTTTAGAGGGGGTCTCCTAAGTGCGTGCGTGTCCACAGACGTCTAAGCGTCCTGGAGGGCGGGGAGCCCCCTGGGTGACCGGACGGGGTGCAGACACTGGCAGGGTCCTCGGAGTGCCGCAGACTTCCTGTCCGTTCCTTTGTCAGCCAACCGCACAGCGGCACAGCCCTGCGGCTGACCTCCACGAGCTCCATGTGTCTGGAGTCTGCGGGGGTGGGGGCCCGTGTGAGCGAGCGGTGCGGGCACCTGTGTTCGGGTGCTGACACGCACGAGTGCTCGTGCAGATGGACACGCGAGGCGTGGGGATGGACCTGCCTTCCCTCGGGGGTTCACCTTCCCCAGCCGGGCTCCGCGCAGAGAGGGAGCACGGGGCCCCTGACAGGAGCCATTCATTTGCTCTTTTGTCCCCGGGGCTGGCGGAAAATGAAGCTTGTTTTCCATTTCTACCCAATGAGAAGCAGCGTATTGATTTTTCCTCACTTCTGATTGTTCACATTAGAGGCTTATTTCTGAGCAATTGATACCCAGATCATTCGTTTTTACTGCACAGACATTTTATGGATTGCTTTTCTCTCTGAGACACGGTCCTGGGTGGAACTGAAACAGGTCCATTTGGTAGGTCTGTGCCTCCTTGTGTGGGGATTATCCCTCAAAGAGCGAGGTCGGCTGCTCCTGCGGCCGCTTTCTGCTGTTCATTTGTTCACCCGTGAATTTGTCCAAAAAACTGTTGAGTGCCGGTGACGCGCAGACAGGACATGGCGGGCGGGCGCCGACTGTCGTCTCGGGCACCGGCAAGTCCTGACTGGTGGAGCCGTCAGTCTGGGGCTGACTTGTCGGCCTGGAGGGGGCCTCCCTGCCATCCTCCTGGGGGGGCGGGGGCGGGACGGAATTTCTGGGCAGAGGGAAAAGGAGGAGGAAGGGGAAGACGGCACGAGCCAGCGGGTCCCTTCTCCCAGCTTTGCTCGCCCCACGCTGACCTGTCAAAGGATGCTGCCTCTGTTCCCATCTCACCCTCCCCGAGGCCAGAGAGAAGTCCGGCTTCTCTGACCCCCTCCCTGGCAGGTCAGCGTCGGACCTCTTTCCTCCTGTTTCCAGCTGGGTTTCCATGCAAATTCCCCGTGCTGTAATTTGTTTGAAGACAAGAGCCTGACTTACCACCTCCAGTTTCCTCAGGAGGGACATCTAATCCCACGTCCTACGCACGCCCAGCCCCCCACCCCGGGAAGGCAACGGCGGCCCCCACGCCCCACAAGGCTGACCATCCAGGCACTGCGCACCAATCCTTCTCCCTGAGGACTTAGCGCGATTCAAGACCAATATCCCATTTTCCAGGAGGAGCCTTCCTCCTCACGGGGAGCTGGGGTTCCTAAGCTTCGGAGCAGCCTCCCACCACCCAGTGAGGGGCCTGAGGAACTGAGTCTGCCATGTGCACTCTGGGGAAAGTCAGCCATTCTTCCAGGATGCCTCGGCTGGCACAACCTCCTATCACTTCGGGTGGCCCCAGCAAGCAAGCCAGAATGCTGCCTGTTTCCCGGATATCCGTCCTCCTCTTTGCCCTCCACGCGGGACCCCGACTTTATTCCACGTGTTGGGGACAGAAACGCTTCAGTGGCCTGTGACTTTTCTGTTTCCTCTCCTCTGCTTGGTTTCTGCCTGGAACACAGACGTAATGGCTAGGTCTCCAGCAGTCATATTGGGCCATGAGGGTTCTTGAGGATGGCACCGTGTTCCATGGAGATTGGAGCGGAAAGATTAAAGATCCAGCTCCTCATTACTGTGGAAAACTTTCCACTGCCCATCTCGGGGCTTCTTTTATAGGGGAAAGAAATAAATGGTCATTTCTAGCTTCTGCTACTGGTTCCCAAAGACAACGCCTGATGTATGAGGCTGTGTAGTCATGACTTCTACCCAGAATCCAGGTATTTAGGGGCTGGGTGGTTCCGCACACACGTTATCTATCAAATTTTTAAAAATTCTATTACTAGCCCCTGCACGTGCCCTTTGATTTCCAGCGGAGCACTGGGTCTGAATTTAGACGGGTTCATCATAATGTTGCACTGGCCTGCTCTTAATGTAAGGCTTATGAGCATCTCCCCAAATTGGAGATAGTCGGGTGAGCAAAGGGAGAAATATGTAATAAAGCAGGGAGCCCAGGCGCCCGGGGGGCAGTTTCCCAGAGACTCCCCCAGTGCCGGTCTCCAGAGGAAAGTAGAGCCCAGCATGGGCGATGCCCCCATGGGGTGCAGCCCAGCGGGTCCCCCTCCCTGTCTCCCCCAGGCTGGGGGCCAGCACCTGTCTGCCTGGACGTGCTGCTAAGGCCACACTCGTTCTGAGTGGTGGCTGGCCGTGCCGGGCCAGCTAACTTCCGAATGTCACGCTGGCCCAGCTAGAGGCTTTTCAGCCCGACGACCTCTCTTGATGATGACCTACTTCATCCCAGGTCCACCCCAGAACCACGGCACCTGGCAGAGTCCACGCTATGTGTTCATAGAAACGAGTGAGTCCATGTTCGCACAACTCTCCAAAATCCTGAAAGACTGTGCGCCGAGGGGCCACAGACACCCTCACGCCAATAGAGAATTCTGGCTTTCTGTTGTTTTTCCTGAATTCCCTTCGTGGTTGTCCTTTGATCAGTACAGATAGGCTTTGAGTGGGAGCCGCCTTTCTCTCTGTGTTACAAGCGATGAGCCCTTTCTCTTCAAACACAGACTGCTCCCTTCTGAACGAGGCCGTGTCTGTCACGTGGTGCTCTGCCTGCCGAAACAGATGTCCCCTCTGCTGGAGCCAGGGCCGGCCCTGGGCCTTCGCCCGTCTGCTCCCTCCCTTGCAGCTACCTGGCCACGTGCAGCCCACTGAGGCACGGCAGGCTCGCAGAGCTCGCGGCTCCCAGCCTCCTTTCCACGATGCCTGGCTCCCCGTGTGCCCAGACCACCATCTCCCCGCTTTGAGCTGGTTACTGGGAGCTCTTGACAGCCTGGAGCCAGGCCCACCCCACTGCCTGGCTCCTAGCGTGGCTGGGGGTGAGGTCTCTTTGGGAGCCCCCCGGGGTGGACGTGGAAGCCCTGCCCTTTCCAGTCCCGAGAGGGGTTGGAAAACTTCCCGAGTCCGCAAGAGCTTAAGATATCCCTGGAGGGCTTCCCATCCAGAAGCTCAAGCCGGCCTCTCCTGGGACAGCTCTCTTTCCCCAGGTATAGAACAGATGATGGTCTGGGATTTCCCTCCAGGACAAACCAAACAGTGTTTCCTATGAAATGATGCAAAGTGTCCTCCAAGAACCGGGGACTCGTGGGTGTGGGCTGGGGCCCGGAGGAGGATCCTTCACTTTCTGGCATTTCCTGGGGACTTGGAGTCCTGTGGCATGAATGCTACGAGGTGGCAGCCCCCCCGGGGACACTGAGCTCGGTCAGGCCTCTGGTCCCCTCCCCCGTGCAGCAAGTGGTTGACCGAGCATCTCCAAGCATTTGCAGAGATTCCGAACGGTTTCTAGAAGTGACCGATGTGACCGAATTACTCAGGGGACGACGGAGTGAGCTGAACGGATCGGCTGACTTTGGAGGGAGTCCCACCCCCCGCCCAGCTCCGCCTCGTCCCCGAATGTAGCACCCCAGCCCCCACGCAGGGGTCGCTCAAAGCCCCCCTGTCATCTCCTTGCGGGAAATCCATACGCCCCGGTGGGACATCCACTTTGTCTTTGAAATCTCTGTCCAAGGCCGTTAGCCACTGGCCACGCATGGCTGTTTGCACTCAAATTTAAGTTGGTTAAAATGACACAAAGTAAAAAACTCTGGTCCCCGTTCCACCAGCACGTTTCCCACGATCAGCAGCTGCACGGACGCGCAGGTCGTGTCCGCGGGCGGAGGAATTTCCCCAGGACGGGGTTGGTCTGCCCCGTGGGGCTTCAGCCGAAACTCGCGTGTTCTGCCGTTGCACAGACTTGTACGCACACATCGGTCACTTCTAGAAACCGTTCAGTGTGTGTTCGTGTATTTTAAAATCGAGGTGTGGCTTATCCGTGGCACCCGGTACGCGTCTTCAGTGTACAGCCCGGGGGACTCTCGTCATGTGTCTACCACCACGACCACGCCTGCCCTCGCTCTGTGAACATCTCCATTCCCCAGAGAGTGCCTGTCGCCTCCTCGCAGTCCGTGTCCCGCGTGGGCGCCTCACCCTCGGCCGGAGACCGCCGCTCTGAAGTCTCTCACCGCGTTCTTATGCATGTGGTTTTTTTCCCGCAGGGTTCACTTAAATTCCGAAAACTAGAAGACGAGGTGTGTTAACACTCTCGGCGTTATTTGAAGTTTAAATATTTTATTTTTACTGAAACCAGAGCTTATTATAACTTCACTCTCTCGGCTTTGGTGGACGCG
This sequence comes from Ursus maritimus, assembly GCF_017311325.1. Taxonomy (NCBI): domain Eukaryota; kingdom Metazoa; phylum Chordata; class Mammalia; order Carnivora; family Ursidae; genus Ursus; species Ursus maritimus. The sequence continues at coordinate 59,128,547 of NW_024423786.1, read as the reverse complement.
CACGCCTCGGTGATGCTCTCCCAAGATCATGACACTTTCCGAATCTGTGGGGAAGAAGGTTTTGCATCAGGCTCCATGGCGCTCGCCTGGCACCGGGACGCCCCTCTCCTGCCCAGGTGGTCTCGGGGAGCGGTTCTGGAACTGGGCTGCCCCCGTCTACACCGCGGTCCCACCACCGGCTGGCTGCGTGATTTGGGGGCGGGGATTTACTTTCTCTGCACCTCCTTCCTGCGTCTGTGGGGCAGATACCACAATGACGGGGCTTCCGTTTCGGGCCATCGTGAGGATGAAGGGAAGAGCCCGGGTAAAGCGCTTAGGAATATGGGAGGCACAGAGTTAGTTCTCAAAAGGACAGAAAGTGAGTTGTTGTCGTCCCCTGGGCATTCCCACTTACCCGCGAGAGCCAGCGTGGCCCCAGGAGCCATCTCTGAGCGTCCCGGAGCATGCACCCCCTTCTCTGACTCCCTCGGCCGCGGCTCCCCTCCAGCATCTTTCAGATCACACAGCACTGCCCGCCGGGTTTACCCTCTGTCTCCACCGCTGGCCTGTGAGTGGCCCGAAGGCGGTCACTGCTGGGCAGCTGTGGGAAAGCAAGGCTCTGCCACGCCCAATGACCTCGCTCTCCCAGCAAGGTGCTCCGACGACCCCGGTGCCCGGCTCTGGGCTGGCCCGGCTCTGCAGGAAGCAGGAGGTAAGGTTTCTGCCGCAGGTCAGTCCGCAAGCAGACTTGCAGGGGGAGTACGACCCCTGTATGGTCTGGGCTGGAATTCAGCCCCCCAGTGGGTGGATGTGGGATCCCTGGGGGTCAGGGAGGCCCGACGGTCTTCTAGAGAAGGACCCGGCCCTGCCGTTGTGCAAAGGCCCTTGGTATCTCGTGGACACTGAAGCAAGCCATTCTAGGGTGACATGGGAACTCTGCACTGAGCAAGGCCCCAGGTCATGCACGCCCTCCTTACAGGTGTCCTGGTCACCAGGAAGTGGGGGTGTGTGCTGCTTCTGCTCCCAGCCTCCCTCCTGGGACCCCTGGGGCTGCCAGGCCACCTCCTTCCCTGCATCAGTCAGGCTCCAACAGACAACAGAAGGAGGTGGGATGCGTGCAGATACGTGTGTGTTCTGCTCTCGGGGAGCTGGCTGGGCGGGCCAGGCCATGGGGAGCGANTGGAGCTCTGTCCGAGCCGCAGCGTCCGTGCTCAGGTAGAATGCCTTCCTCCTCAGGGAAGCCTCCATCCTGCTCCACGCCTTCACCTGATCGAACCAGGCCCACCCAGAGTATCCAGAATACTCCGTTTTTACTTACAGTTCACTGCTTGGAGAGGAAATTAACAAGTGGACACATAAACGGGCTGCTAAGAAGCTTGTCAAGGCAGAACGTGCCCCTCAGCATTGGGATGCGGAATCCTCAGTGTTCCAGCCGCCCCGGTGAGCTCTGAGATGACTGTCTCCATCCCTCGGCTGTCACAGCAAAGCACCACCGATTCCGTAGCTTCCAAACGGCACAGATCTAGTTCTCACGGTTCTGGAAGCCAGGAGTCCGAGATCCGGGTGCCCGCACGTGGGGTGTGGCAGGAGCCTCTCCTGGGCTCCTGACTGCCAGCTGCCCATGACCTCACGTCCCGGAAAGAGCGTGGGATTGCTCCTTGCTCGCGGACCGGCTTACGTGGGCGCCCATCTCATCGTGACGGCCCCCCTCATGACCTAAGCGCCTCCTAAGGGCCCCACCTCCTCATACCATCACCTTGGGGGCCAGGATCTCCACATAGGAATTTGGGGTGCAGCGGGGGACACGAACATGCAGCCCATTGCGATGCCAAACCCCCAGACGGAGGGTCAGACGTCTGCCGACACAGACGACAGCCCGTGGACGCCCCTGAGCGCACAGACTTCACCCCGGAGGTAACGACGGCTTCAGAGTGCGTTTCCGGGGGACGCGCGGCAGCAAAACCCCGGGTCTGATGTCCAGGAGAACGTGTGTCCCTCACAGGTCAAGAGCGAATGCTGGGAGAACCAAACCAATGACAAGAAGAAAGAGAAGGTAACAAAGAGCGAGGAGGGTCCTCGCGGCGCACGGCTTGAAAGCCAGACCCGGAGCAGCCGAGAGAATGTGCCTCCAATGTCCCGCGAGCATCTCTCGGCACAGAGGTCTGCCCGTTGGCTCTTTACCGTTTACTGGGTTTTTACAGGCTTTCGACAAATGTGCAGAGGAGAGCGGAGAATCTTCATCAAAATGAATTGGGGCCAAAGAGAGGCAGTAAAGAAGTTGCCGGGGGTCCTTTTGAAAACCTGTTTTTATTGATGACACAGAGCTCTGCACCTCCGCACCCTCCCACGGAGTGTGGGGACCGTTCCTGCAGCCGTGGCATGTGGACTCCTCCGTCCCTACTAGTCCCCTGATAGCTCCTGTCCTCGCCAGGGGGTTGTGGCGAGTCGGGGGCTGAGGGATAGAGGGTAAGCCCCTGGGTGTTGGTGTTGGCGTGGGGTCAGGTGCAAGGCTCTCCCTGAGCTGCCCCCCCCCCCCCCCAGGCACCTGCCTCCACTCCCGATCTGTGCTCGGCTCTGCCTTGCATTTCCAGCTGCAGATCCAGCTCTCTGAGGGGGGCTCTGTGGCTCTTAAATCCCCTTGGGACTGAGTTACAGGGTTCTATCCCGTCATCAGAGAATCGCTCCCGTTTTCCTCTTGTCTCTGAGGCACCCTACACTGCGCTCCCAGATTTCTTCCTAAAACACAGCTCAGACTTAGTGTTGTTGGCTGCAAACACATTCCCATGGCTCCCTGTCGGCTGCAAGGGTCACTGGCTGATCACCCTCGCCCGATTCTGTGTGGCACAGCCCACGTTCTCGCGGTGAACACACAAGCTGGGGGAACGCATCTGCTGTGTTGATCTTTGCAAAGAGCCAAAGGTGGCAGACGGTATTCCCCGAGGATGTGCATAGCAGTATCGGCCACGCCTCTCATCTCACTTCCCACGTGGACCCCTCGCCCTGTCCCCAGCAACCCGGCAGACCTTGGGGACGGTCTTGACGGATAGAGCGTGGCCGAGGCGATGCCGCGTGATTTCCAGAGCGAGAGCATCACCGTGCCGCGTGCCTCGGCCCCGCTCTCCGGAGATGCTCTTGGATGCCAGCTGTGGGGCTGAGAGGAAGCCCACATGAACCCACGTGGAGAGTGTGGAGAGGCCGTATGGAGTGTTCTGGTCAACAGCCCAGCCGAGGTCCCACCGACAGCCTGTGCCAGCCACCAAGCACGTGAATAAAGGTGCCCAAGAGGATTCCAGCTCCCACCACGGTGAAACCCGCGGCTGAGGCCCCGACAGATGGTCCCCGCTGTGCTCCCTCCAAGCTTCTGACCCACGGAGCCCTGGGGGGCTTTGTCATGCCCTCACGGCAGCTGGAGCGCCAGGGCCCCCCTCAGACCCTCCAGGCCTGCCCCCTCCTCAGCAGCCTCCTTTCTTAGGCTTCCTTCAGACGTGATCTCCCTTGTTGCAAGTTCCTGGAGGGACCCACCCCCTCCTCTTCCTCCAACCCCTCACCCAGGCCAACCTGGATGGGCCAGGCCAGCTGCCAGGGAGCCGGACTCCAGCGCCAGGCTGTCCCATGCCCGAGTGCCTCTGCACACACCGTTTTCCTCATCTGGCTGGGGTTTTTCTTCCCACGCTGTTTAACCTTTCCGCCTAGAGAACTCCTGCTCCCCCCCAGGGGACTAATCCAACAGCTCCCTCCTGGGGAAGAAGTCTCCAGAAGGCTCCGGACTCATGCCCGTGGAGCAAAGGCAGAGCCAGGGTGTGGTGGGTCTGGATCATCCTTGCCCATTTGGATTGTGGACTCAATGCGGCCGGACCTGATTTGCTGTAACAAGTCTGAGAGTTTATGTAAAGTCTCTCGGTTTTAGGATCTTGGGAGCGGCCAGTTTGCAATTAGCCACATCTCATCGGGGCTCATTCCACGGCGTTTCCAGACTATGTGGCAATACTTCTCTAGTACTGACGGTGTGCTGTGAACCCCTCGAGGGCAGGGCTGACCCCACACTCCCGCTCTCGGGACGCTGGGCTGTGCACGGGGCGGGATGCATAGAGGCTGAGGAGGCCATTGGTTGGTCAGTCCCGTGGTCTCTGGAAGGAGGGTTCAGACACAGTGCAGCCCACGCAGTCTCCCGGCCACCTCCTTTCTGGCAGATCCCGTTGTGGTTTCCTCCTGGGAAGCAGCTCTCCACGCTTCGGGGCCCCTCCTTCCCCTGCAGCCTTCCATAGCCCTCTGCCTGCAGCTGTGGCGTTCCGGATGCCCCGTCCTCCCCAGGGCTTCGCGCCCTCCCCAGGGCCCCAGGAACGGCAGGTGGGGGAGGACACACACCTGCCGCTCCCTCCCGCACACGCGGACAGAAGGCGGTGAGTCTTGATGTGGGCACATCGTTTGCTGATGGCAAAACATTGTCTTTTCTGTATGAATAATGGGAGACATTTGGCTTGCTCATAATCTTTTGAAAACTGTAGTCATAGTAACATGTGTTGCGCCCGTTAAGATGAGATTTTTTTTCCCTCTCAAAGACAACAGACCATTTTATAATGTGTTCTTATCCCCCCACCAGGGCAGTATCTGCTGGATTTGCAACCTGACCCAAGTCAGAGACAGAAGGAAAAAAAGGCTCGTCTTTGCTGCCGTGAGACTCTTGGCTGCTGCGTGGGATGATGTGACGGCCAGATTCATTTTGGCCAAAAATTGTCGTTTAGAACAAAAGGCGCAAATCTCCGGTGGAAAGAATCACCAGCAGTGACTACACGTGGCTTGGGAGGTGGTCTGCCCACGTCTGCCATGTTTTCCAAAGGAAAGAGCTCAGGGCTTAGGAGAAGTAGCTGAAGACGGAGACATACCACATGCGTGCGGGCGTGAGGTGTCCCCGCCCTGCCGTGTGGCTGTGCTGGGGGGAGGCTGCTATCCCAACTCGGGGCATGGCTCCTCTTTCTGCAGCTGGCAGCCCATGGGGCTGTAGAAGCCATGAGACCGGGCAGCAAGATGTGGGTGCCCAGTGTCAGGATGGTTGAAGGCAGTGGGGTCTGTTGGCTTGGAGGGGGTGGCGGAAGGCGTTCAGGAGACATGATGGCCAGTTTTGTCTCCCTTCTTTCTCTCTCTCTCCCCCGCCTTTTTTTACAGAGGGAGGGGACAGAGGGAGACAGAGAATCCCAAGCAGTACCCCTGCTGAGTGCAGAGCCTGACGCAGGAGTTGATCCCATGACCCTGAGATCATGACCTGAGCTGAAGTGAAGAGTTGGACGCTCAATCGACTGAGCCACCCAGGCTCCCCCCCCTTCTCTTTTCTTAAGCTTTACTGAGATATGATTGATAAATAAACTTGCAGGACATTTAAAGTGTTCAATGTGTGGCTTGATACATGCATAGAGTGTGAGAGGCTCCCTTTCCTCTAGCTCCCTGATAATGATGGCTAATTTCAAATATCTGAGAGGCCGTCTGGGGGCAGAGGGATATGGCTTGTTTTGTGTGGCCCCGAGGGAGAGGACTGGTCCCTGTGGATGGGAGGACACCAAACAGAGACATTGCTCGGTCAGTCCGAAGCAGAACTCTCTCCCTGTTGTTGCTGCCTGGAGAGGGGATGGCATGTGGGGTGGTTATGGTGCCCTGGGCTGGGTTGCCCGGGACATGACTCTGAGATGTATTCGTGAATACACAAATCCGTAAGGGCGTGTCCTTGTCATCAGTAGCCCAGCGGGGCAGACACAGGAGGTGAGCCGTGTTCAGCCACACCTAACCCCACAGGGTGCCCTGGAGCCATTAACGCCATCCTGATTTGAGGTAAGGGACCTCACACTGACCAGTCACTGGATGCAGTTGTCCCCAGGCATGGGGGCCAACTTTGGCCTGCCTGCTCTCTTTTGCTGAGGGCAGTCAGGGAGAGCAGCCGTCAGCTGCTAGGGAGCTTTGGCGCTGGGAGAATGAGCCTGAAGAAGGACCCGGGCAGTGCCCCATGGCACCAGCTGGAGGTGACGGCTTGATGGAGATGCTGTGACCTCTCCGTCATGTGACCTCCAGTGCTCACGTTGTACAATAAAATATAGGGTCTCTGGAAGACCTCCTTTAATCCCCGTGGGGTTCCCAGCATAGGTCCTAGATGGAGTCACAGGTACTGTTGGCTTCACTTCTAACTTCAAGCTCTTGCATCTGGACCAGCAACTGACCACTGGTTCCAGGAAGAAGATCTTATCCCTTCAACGTTCATGCACATGATGTTAGTTGAATGTCTCCCTCTAGGACTTAGATGCACAAGTATGAACCCATCTCCGTCCCTGATGGGCCTACACTCTCACTGGAGACACAGGACACCATAAACAGATTCATCCTGGCAAGGGGATGTGGAATGGCTGTGCACAGGCACCCAGAGAAGGGAGAAGTGGTGCGGGCACAGTCCGAACGACGTCAAGATGCTCTGTGTGTGACGATCTGGGGAACGAACAGTCTCCTCCTCTGTCTCCTTCCCTGTGTATGTCTCTTTGTCTGCCTTGATGACTCTGCCTGTTTGTCTGTCTCTGTCCCTCCCTCTGTCTTCTGCTGCCTCCAAATCTTTGCCTCTGTTTCTCTCTCCCTCTTCCTCCTCCTCCCTCTTTCCTCTCTCTTCTTCCTGGCCCCCACCTCTCCCCTCCCTCCCCCTGCTCTCCCTCCCCCCTCCCTCTCTACCCCACCCTCTCTCTCTCCTCCTCTTCCCCCTCCCCTCCCTCTCCCTTTTGGCCCCCACCTCTCTCTCCCTCTCCCCCCCCTTGGCTCCCACCTTTTTCTCTTTCCCTCTCCCCTCCCCCCTCTCTCCCCCTCCTCCCCCTC
>NW_024423786.1:59104948-59121718 GCF_017311325.1 Ursus maritimus | reverse complement strand
CCCCCCCCAGGCCCAGAGCCCAGCTGAGCTCCCACAGGCCTGGGAGCAGGCAGCTCTCCATGGTGCTGACGAGGACTGTCATCCAGGCCTCCATCCCTCATTAGGGAACAGAGAGGGATGGCAGTGGTTTTCCTTGAACACGAATCAGCAGGGACTCTCCCATCTGCTGGTGCAGGTAGAGGAACTCCCCTTAATGGGACCAGCTTCCCTAGAGCAGGCGAGACCCCCTTCCGTCACGACAGCAGCTGCCTTTCTGCCGCCTCCCCCCAGACACACTCCATCCTGTCTAGTACATGCCCATACAGTCTCCACGGGGGGCTGAAGTAGCAGGTCCTTGCTGGTCTCTGGACCGCAGTGAGGCAGATTGGAAGCGGATTTATCTCTCCTGCTCTAGTGGTGCAGAGCAGCTCCCGGTGAGGGAGCCAGGGGCTGGCCTTCTGGAGACACAGGCACTCTCTCCATGGAAACCCTTCCCAAGGAGAATGGTGGCAGAGAGCTGTGCCATTTTATCCCTCCAAGAAGCTTTCTTTAATATCACCTGAAGTGAATTAAATGATGAGGGCCTGGGGATTTCATCTCTTCTGATCCCTTTCAGCTGGTGATGTGGGGCGGGCGGAGGGGAGGGGGGGAAGGCTCGGGGCTTGAGGGAGGGGAAGAGGGCCTCGGAGCAGGGGAGCTGTGCTCACAGAACTTAAAGCAGCCACGCACAGATTTCAGTCCTGGCCCTGTCGCTAGTTCTGTGTGATCTCGGGAAAAGGATTGATGGGTATCCCCATCTGAGGCTGGGGGCGAACATATCTGCTCAGCTTGCTCATAAAGGCATGTGAGGCTTGAATGGAAAATGGGTTGAGAGAATTTAGAAACTAAGTGTTGTGCACATTCCAACAACTCATCTTTTTTTTTTTTTTTTTTTTTTTTTTTTTTTTTTTTTTAGTGTGTTGTAAGCCCGGACCCTGTGCTGAGCACTTTACATGCATTAACATTCCAATGAGGTAGTTGCTATTATTGTCCCATTTAAGGGATGAGGACACTGAGGCCCCGAGGAGTCACACGGGCTGCCCAAGCCCCCTCGGCTAGCCAGGGGGAGAGCTGAGAAATAAACCCAGGTCTGTTTGATGCCAGGATTCCTGTCTCTTTCCTGGTGTCCTTCCCCCTGCCCCTTCTTGCAGGGTAAGCTGTGGCTGGTAACCCCACAGCGCAGTGGTCCCCAGGGACTAAGGGCAGACGTCAGGGCTTGAGTTGGCAGATCCACTCTGAGATGTCGGGGAGGCTGACCTTGGACACACCAGAGGGCGTGTAGGGGAAGAGGATTTGGAGTTCCTTCCTCAGGGAGGGCACCATCTGCTCTGTGCTCTTTCAGATCAATTACTTTCAAGATTTGTGACTTTCACCGACACTTTTGGGCAACAGAGATTAAGGAGACCCGGCGTCTGATTCCTTATCTGTCCAGAGAGAGCACAGTTGTGCCTGAAAAAGATGCTTCTGAGAGTCCGGGAAGGGTCTCTCATTGGCAGCAAGGACCCAGCACCGAGGAGTCTGCAAACAGCCCGAGCTGTTTCTCCACCTCCTTCTTCCTACTTGCAGCCTTGCCTTCCAGCTCCAAGCCATAGCCACCAACTAAAGGCCCTCGTCTCTGTTTTGAAGAAGTCAAATATGCTTTTGAAGCCTTGGGTTCAAAACTCTGAGCAAGCCTTTCTGAGATATCACAGAATAAGCTGGAGCCAGCAGAAGCGAATCAGGGAAGACTTGGAAGTGAGTTGAATTGAGTTTCTATCACTGGGATGTCCAGCTTCATAATTGTGGATGTGAATTTGGTTATACATCATATTTGCAAATAAAAATGTGGTTAACCTCCCCACTCCCCGCCCCACTCTGGACACTTGCCATATTTTTAAAAAGCTCACCAAATCTCTTGGAGCTTTTGGGTGATTAAAAAAAACTTGGGGTGTACTTGATCCCAAATTGAGGTCCGCCTGAGTCCTTGTGATGGTGGAACTGGGAAATACGACCCCTGTACCAGTAGGCAGGTGGGGTGTCAGCCCAGACCGCTGTTGAAAACTGGTCTAGCCTGTTCTCCCACCTGTGTCTGAGATGGGGCACTCGCTGGCTTGGGTCCCTCAGCTGATCACGTTGTTCTCGGGGACTTACCCTGTGTTGCCCTTGGCTCTCGATGCTCCCGGTGGGGACTCCTGAGCCAACAGCTGCCTGGTCCCCACATGTGCTCTCAGCCACATGTCACAAGCTGGGCTGGAAATAGGGTTTTGCCAGCGGCTGCCGGGCATGGCACAGAGGCCAACTCTTCATTACATTAGCTGGGGCCGCCTCTCCGCACCTTCCGTTCGTTCCCTTAGTGTGGTTTTTAGCCTCATTTCCTGCTGCTTGACCGATTGGCAGGAGCATTCAGTCCTACGATCAGGAAAATGTCCAGTTGCTGTCCTCCCCCGAGAGGTAAAGGGTGACCCCTTACAGTTTTCTATGGGACAAGTTTTCCTAGAACGATACACCAATATAGAGAAGAAGCGGCCACATGTATGTCTCACTCCCTAGGAGAGTTTGGATTCTGCCCAACCAGGCACGCCTGGCACGTCCAGGGCACCCAGAAGAAGCCTAGCCTTCGAGCCTCTTGCAGTCACAGCATCCTGGGTCCTGGGTGTGTTCAGCTCCAGGCTTAGTTCCTGCTCCAAGTGCTGGTGAGGGGCTCAGTCCTCAGCCCCCTTCCTAGAAGACAGACCTTGCCTTGCTCAGCCTGTCTCTCATCTGATTGGCCCTGGCCTTGGTGGGCAAGGGGTGCGTCTGGATTTTCTTTTCTTTTCTTTTCTTTTTTCTCTTTCTCACATTTAAAAAATAAAACTCATTTTCTGGGCGCCTGGGTGGCTTAGGCAGGCAAGTGTCCGTCCGACTTTTGGTTTTGGCTCAGGTCATGATCTCAGTGTTGTGAGATGAGCCCCGCATTGGGCTTCGTGCTGGGCATGGAGTCTGCTTGAGATTCTCTCTCTCTCCCCCACTCTGCCCCTCCCCTTGCTCGCACTCTCTTTCTCAATTAAATAAATAAATCTTAAAAAAAAAAAACCCTCTCATTTTAGGGTAATCTTTTTTTACATGAAATTTGCAGAGATAATAGGGAGAGTTTCTGTGTCCCCTTCCCCCAGTTCCTTCGGTGTTAATCTGTCGCATAACCGGGTGCTTTTGGGCAAAACTGAGAAAGTAGCATTGGTACAATGCCATGAGCTAAACTAGGGACTACTCAGATTTCACCAGTTTTTCTAAAGGTGCCCTTTTCTCTGTCCCAGAATCCATTCCAGGGCACCACACCGTGTTTAGGAAAAGCATCTGTTTTTACCACTGTGCCCTCAGTGCCCAGCCCAAGGCGCAGCCCAGAACGCGCAGTGAGTGAACAAATGAATGAACAAGTGAATGCTAACACAGGACAGCCCTTCCGCCTGGGTTAGTTGCTACTAAGATTCACGGCTGTGTCCCCACATTTGCTGCGAGACCCCAGTGGTTCACTGGGTGCCCAACGGCCTGAGGTCTGGGCAGTTCGGCTGCAGGGACAGCCCCTCAGTGCGTGTTTTGGGTCGTCCCTCCCTAACGTCCTGGCTGCTCCACCGGGCTGGGAACCACGGTCCAGACCCCATTCTGCATCCTCCCATCCCGTGCGTGCAGGAAGGATGTGTGCCTTCCTGCGGACGTGTGAATGCATCTGATCCACAAGCCCTTGGGAAGGTGGGTGCGTGCTCACGGTTGGGAAATGGTCAGCCCCAGAGCCTGCTGTGTGGACGGCCACCATGTCACGGTTGGGAAATGGTCAGCCCCAGAGCCTGCTGTGTGGACGGCCACCATGTCACGGTTGGGAAATGGTCAGCCCCAGAGCCTGCTGTGTGGACGGCCACCATGTCACGGTTGGGAAATGGTCAGCCCCAGAGCCTGCTGTGCGGACGGCCACCCCGATCCTCTTCGACCTCATGAATTCCCTTAAGCTCTGTGTTAGTCAAGCTGGGCTCAACCACAGAAGTGGAAACATGCTGAGTTTTACGGAATAAGGGGGCCTATTAGGGGAGGCAGACATTGTGCCGTTGTGGGAGCTGGGTCAGACCTGCTCGTAAGACTGTTGTCACGCCACAGCTGGCTCGTTCCAACGTGCGAGGGCTCATCGTGACGTTTTCAGGAACTTTGTGATCCGGTTGTTAAACACGGCCATTATCAAAAGTTTAATGATATGAACTTACGTTAAGTAAATAGCGTGAATAATAGAGGTAACACATACTCAAAACTTAACACTTCCTCATGATTCTGTTGTGTCTTATTATTACTTGAGATTTAGGGGTTATTTATGTCTATTTAATCCGTAGGGTGGAAATACCATATAACGAACGACGTGCCACCGTGCACCTCTTCCCAACCCCACGTTCAGTGGTATCACGTTGGTAGCTTTAAATTAGCCCCCTGGTGGGAGTATTTATACCACAGAAATTGGCAAATGCTTAAATCAGGCTTTGATTTATTGTACTGTTGATTGCCTCGGCTTGTATGGGAGAAAAGCGTTCATAAAATTAAACTTAAAACTTACTTATGGCTCAATGTAGCTCTAGAAAAAGCAGTTACATTGTGAATAAAGGAAATCTTCTTTTGGTATTCAAAGTTATTTTTCAATTCAGCAAGGATTTCCCTTTGTCTTACCTGTTACCATAAACAAGAACATCAACCAACGTTGAGGTCGGGGCGGTACCGGCCCGGACGCTCGAGCTGCACTTGCCGAGAGGACGGTTGGCGTGCGTGCTTCTCACGGCTCCACTCTGGATGGCGCGGAGGGCTTGGAGAAGCTGGGACCCTTCGTTGCAGAGTTAAACACACACCTGGCCCAGGACTTGGACGAATTAAGGAGGACACGCAGTAGGAGCTGGAGGAGGCAAGCCAGGTGTCCCCCATACCCACAGGGTGAGCAGACAGTTGCCACGTGGTCTGTGGAGTTCCTCCCCTGACCTTCAAAGAATAGTGGCCGGTGTTTTATTCTGCCTCCCAGATCTCGTGCCTCTTTCTCTCGGGGCCACCCCGAAGTCGGAAGCACGCAGGAAAGGGAATTCTGAGGACTGCACTTCTCACGGAGCTCAGCTGACATCACCGCCCACCTTCCCTGACTCTGGGACACGACGAGAGGCTGGGGTGTGAACTTCCCTGGTGTCACAGCTGCCCCTGGACCTGGTGGGCTCCGGCGCTGGCGGCCGTCCGTAGGCAGGTGGGCACTTGCCGACAATCTGCCTCTACCCTCAATCCAGATCCTGGGGCTGGGCTATTCTGGGAACCGGGCTTCTGTAGGAACAGATGGGATGACCCATATTAAAGGGCATCTAAATAGTCTTTTTTTGGACACCGTGTGTTAATTACCATGGTAGGTATGACTAAGTGTCTGAGCTGAATTGGTGAAGGGACTTGGGGAGAAGCCATGCAGCGTTCTCCTCGGTGGAGAGCTCTGGGATGAGCCACTGTGGGCCCCCTTGATGGGCCAGCCGGGTACCGTTTGTCAGGACAGAGTCAGAGCCTCACGGAGGGACATTGACATTCCGGCCTCGTGAGCAGATTCCCCGAGTCCTCCTAAAGGGCTCACTTTCAGGTTGTTGGCCGGTACCTGCCAAGGCTTCCGTGGACCTGCCAGCTTTGCCAAGTGGGAGGGCATCAGATTCGGGGCTGCCAAGGGCTGGGTCTTCATCTGCTTGGCCGTGAGCGGATGGGTCAATGTCTGCTCCAGTGTGTGAGCTGGGGGCCGAGCTCAGAGGCTTTACTCAGGCCTGACCTCGGCTAGCTGGTTCCCTTGCTGGTGAGCAAGCCAGCTAAGCCAGGAGTGGATGAGGCTGTTCCTGGGGGCGGGGAGGTCTTTGCAAAGGCTGTAAGGGGATAGGAAGGGTCCAGCACGATCATGCCCTCTGTCTGTCTCACTTTCCTTCTTGTCGAGTGTGGACAGGAAACTCCCCTGGTGCTTCCTGAGACCCCGCTGTCACACATCGAGTGCTGGTGGACCTCGGGCCCTTGCCATGGCCACTGACATGACCACGTGAGCCAGCTGGATGGAGCAGGGCTGCTGGAGGTGTAGACAGAGCTGCTGCCTGCAATCCCACCTGCCCATGGCCCGTGACCCTGCACGATCTGGCTTCCAGCCTGCTGAAACCCTCTTGTTCTCGTCCTTGTGTTGGGGTTCCAGCAATGTTTCCTTTCCCTGGGGAGCTCTGTGCGTGGCGTCTGGCGCCTGCTCTGTGCACAGGCCTGCAGGCGAGCACTCTGGGCCAGGACCCGCCAGCCCCCCCAGTCCTGCTTGGCTGGGCCAATGCAGGACAGTGGTTAGAACACAAAGACCGTCCTGACAATCCCTGCTGCTGTCTGACCAAGCTGACCGTCTCATTAGGGCAGGCAGGGACTCATGTGTCCCACAAGGATGGGGGGAACTTGGGGGTCTTTGAGGGAGGCCAAGAGCATTCTCCTTCACAGCCAGCATCCATTCCTCCCCGTCTCATGCCTCCTGTTCTCCAGGTGCACAGCTGGTGAGACTGGGGGCCGTGAGAGGACAGTATGATCAGAGGACCGGGAACGTCATTCTGTCCTTACGATGCCCAAGGCCATCCAGAAGCCCGCGCACTCACATCACACGTGTGGTGGCTGCTGCTGGCTGCTGGTCGGGGACCCTTCTCTCCATGTGGTCCCTCTGCGTGGGCGGGTTTGAGTCTCCTCATCGCATGTATCTGGCTTCTCCAGCGTGAGCGTTCCCTGAACAGTGTGAACCGGGCAGAAGCTCCATCCTTCCTGCCCCCCGGGGGTCCCTTCCCCTGCCCTCGGAGGTCCCGGAGTCTGGGAGGACGGCTGACCGCACGTCATGCTGCATGAGGAGCACATGGGATGAGACATTCTGTTGCATTATTTAGGAAAATGCCTCCAGCCACAGAGGCTAAGGAACTCGTTTTTAAGGAGCCGAGGTTTGGATACCCAAACCTCGATGCAGAATTCAAGTCCATCGGTTACACCTTGTGGAAGGCGTCCTTCTTTTATGCTACAGATGCCCGGATGGCCTAGACCCACGGCCGGGAGGGAGGTCAGGCTGTCTGTTCTCTCCCTTAATGCTCAAACCCAAACCTTACCTCTTGTTGCTACAGTGCAAGGAAAAGCCAACAGCAGAGGGAGCAGGTCTAGAGAGCAGAGGAAAGAGAGGATTTCCTGGCTGTCCTCACCCTGCCCTTCCCGGTCTGGGCAGTGGCCTCGGCTCGACTGCATATGCCAGGACACACACGCACACACACCATATACATTATAAGGAGTGGCTGGTGTGGTTATGGAGGCTGACAGGTCCCATGATCTGTGTGGTGAGTTGGTGAGCTGGAGACCCAGGAAGGCTGAAGGTTTAGTTTCAGGCTGAGCCCGAAGGCCTGAGACCCGGGCAGAGCTGTGTTTCAGAGTGAGCCCCAATGTGAATGCAATCAGGCAAGGGGGGGGTCCTCTCTTACTGGGGGAGGGTCAGCCTTTGTGGGTATTCTGACCCAACTGTTGGGGGTGGGGGCGGCACCTGCCAGCTCATCCCACACACCCTCACAGAGGCGCCCGGGCGGGGGGGTGGGTTGTTGCTGGACCAGATCTCTGGGTTGACACACAATTTAACCCACTGCTCGGAAGGAGGGTTTGCCGTCGGAGGTCAGCACGCCAACAGGACGGAAGCTTTTCAGCCCCCTGAAAATCCTGTTGCAAGAAACATCTGTCCAGTCGATGCCCTGAGATCCGGTCAACCAGACCCTGCCTCCTCCCTGAGACAGTGGACTTTCTTGTGTTTAGTGTGGATTCCTCCTTCTGGGGAGAGAGGGGTGGGGAGAGGGGAGCTTGAGACCTTCTCGAAGTCTGACTCTGTTTGCTGTGCCCCGGGGACCAGGGGTCGGTCCCCCCAGCACCTGCTTCTGGGAGCTCACACTTTGGAGGGAAAAGATGCACGGTTGGGAAGTGAACAGAGGTAATGGCCCCCCATCCAGATGGCCCCCCAGTGGCCACCAGGGCATCTCGCCCCATCGTGCTCCCCCAGAAATGGATGACCTCCCAGGGTGCTTCTAGCTCTTTGCGGGGCACTGTAAGCTCCTCATTGGCCCTCAACCACCCGTGGGACCACTGCCCGTCCTGCAGCCTCTGCCCCACTCCGCTCTCCTGCCTCTCTCACCCGGGGCGCCCGTCCTCTGTGCCCCTCTCTGCCCACTGAGACCCTCTCATCCCCAGATCAGCTCCTGAGCTGCCCCTCCATGAAACCCTGCCCGTTTCATTTCCCGCCCGCATCGCGTGTCTTTATTTAATTCCGTTTGGACGATGTGTTTGTCGAGAGGTCAGTGGCCACCGTCCACAGAGCTCTCGTGGGCACTGTCCCCACCGCATCCTTCCATGATGTCCGGAAGCAGGTGTCGGATCCCCTCTCCACAGATGAGGCAGCGGACGCCAGGGAGGTTCGGTGACATGCTCCCTGGGTCGCACTGCCGGGAGGCGGCTGGAGTCGGACCTCTGAGACTGGTGACCTGCCCGTGTAGTGTAAGGAGGGGCTCCTCCAACGTCAGCTCCCTGGGCTAGGACTGGGGAGGAGGTGGCAGGGTTGGGGGTTCTGTGGTCCGGGTGAGTGTGGCTGTTTTCCAGGAGGTGGGAGGTCGGTAACCACGTGGGCTGTGACCCCCCACCCCAGCGAGGGCTGGGTCCTTCCGAGCATCAGACCGTGGAAGCCTGCTCAGCTCAACGGCAGACCGGACCTGCCCCGGCTGGTGAAGGAAACCAAGCCCCTTGCACTTGGGGCACAACGTGGCCTCCCACGTTCTCAGACTCAGACAGGGAGGGTGTCAGCCTCGTCTCGTTGCATCTGCCTGGAGGACGGCAGTGATATGTGCGTGGGAAGCTCGGAAGCAGGGGATCCCTTAATAGATTGGTGCCTCTCAGCCCTGAGGCTCAATATCCCCTCTTTGGTGGTGGTGGTGGTGGGGCGTCAGTGCACGAGTGCTCAGCAGCTCCCGCAGGGCTGGGGCCAGGCTCAGGAGAGTCCGACACGTGCAGACTTCCAGGGAGCCACCCAAAACTCAGCCACCAAGACAAACGATCTTTGATTGCAAGATTTGAAAACCGAAGTTAATCCATGATGAAAAACTATCCACCGTTTAAATCAAGCAGGGTCAGGAGGACGGAAAGTTTCTTCCTGACTTTGGGGGGCACGGCGGTGAGGTCCGGTGAGCAGACCAGCCTGCCCTCCCACCCACCCCTCCAGGCTGAGTCCCAGGGAACCGTGACATGAACCGTGAGGTGAGCCGTGACGTTCTCCTGTCTGTGTCTGCCCGATCCCGAGGGACCAACCGCATGTCATTCCTTCCTTCCCTCACTCACTCCCTCAACGAGCATCTATGTTGTATTTTTCTATGCAGATACGTGTATCATTTGAAATTAATGACCAATTTTTATTTACAGCTTCCTTTCCAGAACTTTCTCTCGTGCCCCCACCCCCACGCTCTCTCTTGCATCACTGAACTCCCAGGACAATTGTGAAGAATGCTGGCCATACCAGGCACCCTGCGCTTCCCCCTAAGTTGATTGAGAAGGAAGCTACAATTTCCCCAGTTGTAACAGTTACTGGAAGCTCCTGCTATGTATGCCTTATTAGGTTGTGGAAATTACATTCTGTCTGTATTTTATCGAGTTTTCTTCCTTTTTCCTTGATCACAAACGAGCACTGAATGTTACCGAATGCATTTTTTCATCTTTTGAGATGATTCCTTAATATTTTCTCTTTAATCTGCTGATATGTTGAATTACATCAACAGATTTCCTAATACGGAGCCATCTTGGAGTTCTTGGGATAAACTGTATAGGGGTCATGTTGTATTTTACACACTTCCGGAATGGATCTGTCACTATTTTATTTAGGATTTGAAGAAAACCTGTATTGGCGCCTGGGTGGCTCAGTGGGTTGAGCGTCTGACTCTTGGTTTCAGCTCAGGTCATGATCCCAGGGTCCTGGGATCGAGTCCCACGTCGGGCTCCTTGCTCAGCGGGGAGCCTCCTTCTCCCTCTGCCTGCCGCTCCCCCTACTCGTCCACAAGCGTTCTCTCTGACAAATAAATAAATAAAATCTTTAAAAAAAATGAGTAGGTCACCCCCCCCACACACACGCTATGTGAAACAGCTTGCAAAAAAAAATAGGGATTACATCTCTGTCGTGGGTTTTCCAAAGCTTGCTTCTGCTGCTGGGCTTGCTGTCTTTGGGAAGGGGAAGAAGATTTCTGACTCCCTGTTACATTTGTAAAAAATGATCGGTTTATTCAAGTTTTCTGTTTCTTTCCCGGCTCTCATAATGTATGCTTTTATAGAAAATGGTCCATGTATTTATTGTCTTGAAGTTATTCATAGGTGTTTTTCTGCCTTTTTTTTTTTTTTTTTTGGTAATTTCAAGCCTTATTGTATCTTTTCTCCTGGTTTGAGGCTTGTCTGTTTCATTATTTTTTCCCAGAGTCGTGTTTGGGTTTAATCTTCTGTAATACGTTCGCCGTTCCATTAATTTCTGCGGACATTTTCCTTATTTCCTTTTTTCTACCCTGACGTTCTTCTCCTGGATTCTCCAGGGAGGCAAGGAACTCATTTACTTTTAATCTTTCCTGTTTTTTAATAAGCACATTGCAGGTGGGGGTTTCCTCTAGGTATGGCTTCCATCACGTCCCACAAATCTCACGTGGAGTATAGCCCTTGGGGTCTGCTTCCAAGTATTTCATACATTTCCATCATGAATTTCTTTTTTAATTCATGTTATCCCAGAGCATTTTTTTTTTCTTTTCCAAATGCATTTCAAAACTACTTTCATTGTTGAATGCTCACATGTTTGCCTTGGTTGGAGGACATAAGTCTGTGTGATGTGGATTCTTCCCAGTTGGTCAATACTATCAACTCTTATGATGTGCTCGGTGTGCCCGAAAATAATTAACACGCCATGCTTTCGGGAGCAGGTTTCCAGATTTACCTATTACATCACTCTCTGGAATATGTGGTTCAAATAACCTATGTCCTCACGGCTTGACCTACCTGCTTCTGGATGGGGAAGCATGAGACTCTTCTTCTGTGATCAGGTATCAGTCAATATCTCCTGGTCACTCTTTTGGGTTTTACTTTATATATTTCGAGGCAGGGTATGGAGACGAATAGAAGCCCACGCCTGTTAGACCTCTTTGCTGGAGCCCGATGAGGGGCTCGATCCCACGACCCCCAGATCGTGACCTGAGCCAAAATGAAGTCAGATGCTCAATGGACTGAGCCATTCCGGGCGCCCCAACGTTTTCTTTGTTCTTGGTGTTCTTTAGTCGCACTGGCATATTATGAGATGTGGCTTAAAAAGTGTATGTTATTTCGCTGTCTGTATATGTTCAATTAATCCTGTCTATTCTCTTCTTTGGGGACTCGGGTTAGACACGTGTTTGAGCCAGAGTCTTTTTTTTTTTTTGACAGCTTTTCCATAGTTTTCTTTTTCTTTCTTATTTCTCTGAGCTGTGTTCTGAGTCACTTACTGTTATCACTCACGCGATTTCTTCCTTTTCCGTTGCGGGTCCTCGACAACCAGAACTGCCGTGTTCTCGTTGCTCTATCAGTCTGTGTTGGTCTGGAGTGGATCAGCCTCCCGACGATTGGCTTTGTTGGCTGTTTTCCTTAGCGCTGGTCTCTGTCCCACATTTCAGAGCTTAGCTTTGTGGGATTATGTTGAGTGGGGATCCCCTCCGTCCCCTCTGCCACATTCCCCCTTGTGGTCTTCTCCACCGAGGCCCCATCCAAGGACCTGGGCTCACCATGACGTTGAGGGGGCAGTTTTTCGAGGCGATGGGGGACGATGCAGATCCAAGAGCCCGGCTGCTTTTCCCGGGTCCTGGTGGGAAGGCTGCTCCTTCCTTCTCTCATCTTCCCAGTCTCGGGATTTCAGGTGAACCCCAACCCAGGCTGAGGTACATTACAGTTTGGTTTTCACTCCTTCCCTGTCAGGGAACCCTACGCCGGGCCCGGGGAGTCTGTGTCAGAACCTCTATCTCCTGTGTGGCGTTTGTAGTCCCTTGTACCCCACAGGACAGGGCTCTCAGACCCTTCTGCCTGCCTCCCAGCACACCTGCAACCCAGCCAGCCTTTGCTCTGTTTTTCTAGCACCTCTAGTACAGAAAGATATTTTTCTTGCTCTTGAAAGTAGCTATGTCCCTTTTGTTCTCACTATTTATATTTTATCTATGAGCACTGTGTGTTGGGGTCAGAGGGAGACAGCGTTGACTTCTATACCTTCTTGGCTGGAGGCCCCTTTAGTGTTTAACCCCCCCCTTTTTTAAAATAAAAATTATTAATTGCAACCTAAAACATCCCAACTGAAAGATGCACCTGTTACATGAGACTGTCTGGAAGATTACATGGGATTTCCCAGCGTAAACGCTCCGCAGTGTCCGACCTAGAGGAAAACCAGGTGAAAGAGGTAGTTACTACTTTGATTTTGGCGCCTGTCTTCCCCACACGCTTCTGCTCATGCTGGGTGCAGCCCAGCGGAGCCTGTGCGCCCGGATCTGCCCCTGGCCCCACGTCCTTCCTCCAGCAAACACACTGGACTCACTCGACGTCTCTTCTTTTCTCCTGAATCAGATGTTTCATGTTTGCGTCTTCAGAATTAATTTGTTTTCCCAAACATCTAAACAACCGTTTGAAAAGTCTGCTTGATGGAGAGTCCCAAGTCACTGGGGAGGGCCCGCCCGGGCTGTCAGTGGCAGGACCTCAGGGAGAGCACGAGGCTCTAAGCCCACGTCCCCACCAGCCAGATGGGGGTGTCCGGGCAAATTCCATGAGACCCTGGGGGTGAAGCTCTGCAAACTGTGGAGCGCCGAGCGAACTGAGGGTAAATAAGTTCCCATCTGTCAAGCATCTATTATTTAATGCTACAATAGCGCCACGTAGGAGGACTGTTTTTAACGACGAGGCTCGGAGAAGGGCAGTGATTTGATGAACTGATGGTACATATTTCCAACGTGTTGTATGAACCAGATTTGAGGATTTCTCTCCCAAAACATCACAGACCCAGAAGAGGGCGTGTGAGGCATTCCAGGGGGATGTCTGCCTGGACTCAAGGTCTGGGGAGGGGTTGGCTTTGGAGGGGTCCTTGCTGCCGAGGGGCATGGGGGTAGATGTCCCGCGTGGAGTGGGGGATCGCTGGAGAGGCTCTGAGTCATGCCAGCAGCTCGCGCTCCCCCTGTTCCTCCCGGCATCGCTATGGAAACCCAGCCCGAGCCTTTCTCGCCGTGATGGGCCTTTTCTGGGTGTTTTTCTTCCTCTTTCCTGTGTGGAGATCAGGTGATCCTCCTGGGCCCTGTCTGGGCAGGTGACTGACAAGTCAATTTGGCCAGACAATTGTTCGGGCTGATTTTTCCATTGAACTGTGCTCCTTGTTTTCGCTCCTGGCAACTGGGTGTGAGCTGGGGCTGGAGCGCCAAAGGAGGGAGCATCAGGAAGGCCAGGAGAGGACCCAGGGGGGTCTCCTCTTTCCTAGGAGGGCAGGGAGGGGAGGGTGAGAACCTCAAACCCCGGGTCCGAGGCAGGGAGCTCAGGCTAGGGCAAGAGCCCTGTTTTGAGGATGAATCACGGAGGTCAGGGATATTTGAGCAGCTTTACACGAGGCCACAACGTGGCTGACCCGGGACTCTGCTTGAAGGCATGGTGCTGAGCTCTTCCCACTGCTTCTGTCCAGGGAAAATGGAAAGCAGCCTTTGCCCCGTGTTGGGTGTTTTGACCTTATGATGAGGAAGGACAGGGGGCTAATGTTGCCCAAAGAACTGAGCGTGATTTCTTTTCAAGAGAACTCGAGACAAATCTGCACCTGACCTGACCCAGGGCTTTAGGCAGTCCTCGAGACGCGGCCTCCCGTGGGGGCCTCCCAGAGCTTCACCTTGCCCCTCCAAACGGGCAGCGGAGGCAGGGAGGAGAAAGCAAGTTCCTGGAAGCCGGGAGACCTGGGTTTTCGTCTCACTCCTGGTACTTACTAGCTGTGTGACCTTGTGTGACTGTCCTGGCCTCTCTGAGACTGCCCCTCTGCGCCCCATGGAGGTAATTACTGATCACCCTGCTTATCCGGGTCGTTGTGGGGACTTAACAGGCTTGGGACACGGAAGAGCTCTGTCAGCCTGCAGCGTGACACACGGGTCCGTGCGAGAGCTCCGAGGCTCTGAGGTCCGGGCCCGGGCTCAGGATCTGCCGCCATCTGGGGCCAAGTTGCTGATTTTCCCTTTAAGGAGGCCTCTGGTCCCCGCGGTCAGCCCGGGACTGGGGAACAGGACGTGCACCAGTCCACGCTTGTGCTCCGTGACGTCTTAGGCGTCAGGCCTGCTGTCTGCCGGGGGGCAGGGGAGAAGGGCTGCGGTGACGGTGACGGAGGGGACTCACCGGACAGGATCCACCTCCCAGGAGAGGGAGTGGTGGCACACGCTCGGACTGGATCCAAAAGGCAAAGTCACTTGCTTTCAGGGTCGGGGGGCCCGGGTAGTGGCAGCTTGGGGGGCAGCCCAGATAATACGGAAGGTGGCTAAGTTTGGACACAGTCACGTCCCCATCCCTCGTATGTACAGTTTGGAAGGGGGATGTAGGACCCGGTGCTTACGCTCTTCCCCTCCCGCAGCAGCCCTGTCACCCTGCAGCAATCCTGGGAGACCCTCCCCTCCCGCAATGGGGCCACCAGACCCCGCAGCTGGCTGGGCTTGGAGCCTGGGTGCCAGGACGGTCCTACTGTTCCGGCCTCTGCCCTGGGCTCAGCATCGGGCCTGCTGTCAGCCTGAGGCCGAGGTGCGCTAAGCAGACCACGGCCTCCATCTGGAGCTCCGGCCCTTGTCTTCCTCCCCCAGATGCCACGTGTCTGTGTCTGGAACAACCGGGCCTGTTCTCAGATCTACTTCTTTCAGCCGCTGTTGGGCCCCGTGTCCTCTTCAGGCTGAAACCCAGCTTGCCCTTGCTGGCTGTCCCTCCCCGGGGCAGCAACCCACCCCTGGACCCCCGCCCATGCTGGTGCTTTTGGGCTCAGGGACGGGAAGCGAAGTCACGTGCGCTGAGGGCCCATTTCGCTCCTGACCCTTCACACCTCACAACAGGTTGCAACACTGGTTCTACTTATCCCCATTTTACAGAAGAGGGAACTGAGGCTCCGAAAGGCTAAGAGGCTTATCCAAGGAAACATAGGTGGTGGAGACAAGATTCCAACCTGGAGGCCATGCCGTGTCACCAACCTGCCCTCGTCTCCAGGGCCCTGTCCCCGGGGACGCACTCCTGTCCCAGACGTCTCCCGTTCGTGCCGCGTCCCTGAGGCCCCGCACTTCTGTGCGTGGCCGCCCCAGCCCCGTGCTTCCACGAAGGCCAGTGGGAGTTTCGATGCCGACTCCGTCTGTCTCCCCCACTCACTAGTTCTGTGCAGTCCCTCACGTGAAACGTAGACACGGGGACAACGCATTTAGGAAAGAGAAGGCTAGCCGTTCACGGGAGCCTGACCTCGTGGGGAGGAAACAGGACCAGAGGTGCTGTTATCTCTGTGCGTATCGTGAGGGTTTCCGCTTCTGCCCTTTCCCAGGAAGCTCTGTAAGCAAAGCTGAACGAGGGAGGCCCAGAATGTTCCAGTGCGGCTCATAGGGCAAAACGGCTGTGCTCTTGCTGACGTAACTCCTACACGGACAGAGGAAGGGGCCGGGAGGGGAGACTGTGACATGCCCCAGGCCACGCTGACCTTTCCGCCCCTCCCCGTCCAGGGTCCGGTGTCCTCTGTCCGCTCGGGCCTCACCGGGAAGCCCGGGACTGAGCTGGTGTGTCTGAGCCTCAAAGTAGCTCTGAGGAGCTTTGCCGAGGGAGGGGCTCCAACTGTGTCCCGGACAGGGTCTCGGGGTCCTGTGTGACCGAGGCCTTCCTTTGCCGTGGGACTGACACGCTGACCGTGCCCCTTGGCTCAGCGTCCACCCCTCCCAGGCAGGGCTTTCTGAGCCCCACCCAGGTTCAGTCCCAGAGCTGGGCAGGCAGGGGTGAGGCTGTGCTGGGGTCGCCCAGAGGACCCCTCGGCCAGGCTTTGGCCATGAGTCTGGTCCTGCCGTCAGGTATTAATGTGACAAATACTAACGGGAACACTCATCACAGGCCAAGCACTGTGCTAACTGCTTCGGACACAGCGGCACCTTAATTTCCCTAACAACCATAAAAGGTGGGTTTTCTTTCCATTTCATGGATGAGTAAACTGAGGAACAGAGTGCCTCGTGCATGCACCCCCTTCCTCGAGCTCCGGTTGCTTACTGGCACTCCAGGTCTGCTGCCGCCACCTGGCCCGTGAGGCCCCACCCGGGGCTCCTGCTTGGGGAGGGATGCGGGCGGGGGCAGCACCCGAGGCCCCGTCACTTGCAGGTATCGGCCTCGGAGCAGCCCCGACTCCTGGATCCCGGGATCTCTGCTCATCTCCGGGCGGGTGGTGTTTCCGGGTGGCCTCCGTGGCCCTCGCTGGGCTGCGTGAGCTCCCAGCCCCGGTCAGGTCAGCGCGGAGGCTCTGACGCTGGGACCCCGAGCAGCACGGCCCCCTGGCCTGAGATGGGCTGCGGGAGGGAGTCTGTGCGGTTCGCACGCCGAGAGCGATACCTTCCCAGAAAAGAATACGTCTCCTGTTTTCTTCCAGTAAATCAAGGCTGGACGTGCATTTGTTTAATGGGCTCTGCCCACAGCTAATCCAATCTGGTAAGTGCCCGGGGGGGGGGGGGGGGGGGGGGG
>NW_024423786.1:59087117-59104938 GCF_017311325.1 Ursus maritimus | reverse complement strand
GGGGGGAGGCAGAAAGCTGCTGACCTGACACTTCAGGTTGGACTCTGAGGACAGGGCCTCAGCCACAGCTCACGCCAGGCTGTGAGCAGGACACCCACCTGGACACGCAAACACACACGCACACACGTGCAGACACGTGAGCACACACAGGCACACGCATGCCCTGAATGTGTCTGTTTTGTGCCGTGTCTCTCTTTTCGGACTCTCGGTCTGAATTTCTGCCACCGGTCATCTTGCCTGTCCGTCAGCCTGCGGGGACCACGGACCCAGCCACGTGGTAGACACGGAACAAGCGTGTCAGGAAGGGGAGCATTTGACCAAAGGATGGGTAGGGCAGAGAATGGCTCCTGAAGATGTCACATGCTTGTCCCTGGAGCCCCTGAGTATGTGACCTGATGCGGCAAACGAGACTCTTTTGATGTGATTAAGTGAAGGATTTCAACATGAGATTATCCTGGGTTATCCAGATGGGCCCAACGTAACCACGGAGTCGCTGTGTCCGAAAGCAGGTGGGGAACGGGAAGCAGGGGCCGAGCGCCGTGCTTTGACGATGGCGCGAGGGGCACCGAGCCCAAGTGCAAACGTCGAGGAAGCAGATCTCTCCGGAACGTTCCGAGGGAGCGCGGCTCTGCCGACACCTGACTTTATAGCCTTCGGTCTCACTTGACTTCCGACCTCCAGGATTGTCAGAAAATGCGTTTGTGTGGTTTTAAGCCACAACGCATGTGTTCATTTTTACAGCAACAAAAGGGAGCTGATACAACGAGTAGGGAGGGCGGGAGGGAATCTGGCAGCGGGAAGGGGCCTCCGCGTGGGCCTGGATCAGGGCCGGGCCAGGCACCCCGGGGGACAGTTCCTCAGTGTCTCAGGGTGCTGGGATCCTAGGCACCAAGACAGGGGTCAGCTGTTAGGGCTGGACGTGTGTGTCTGGGGACGGCCGTTCCACGGAGGCCACTGGTGCTGGGCTGTGTGCCCGGGGCCTCAGCGTCCTCCTCTGTACAGCAGGAGTCCTGCTAGTCAGAGCTCGCTGGAGAAGCAGGGCCACGTGACGGACACACGCGTGGTTATTTCATTACTGAACTGTTTACGGTGAGGAGCTGGCTCATGGGATTATGGAGGGAGCAGAAGAAGAGACCCCAACTCAAGGGCTGAGGCAGGAACAGGGCTGAGCTCCTCTCTCCTCTGCCTTGCGTTCTGTTCAGGGCTCGACGGGCTAAGGAGGCCGGTCCGCACCGGGGAGGACACCGGGCTTTACTCCGTCTACCGGCTCCCCTGGAAGCAGCCTCCCAGAGGCCATCAGCACCCCGCGGGCTGTCGGGGCGACACATGGGATTAACCATCCCACGGTCACGGGGGTGGGGGCGGAGGCTGCAGGCTGGATCCGGTCCACAGACACATCTGACTTATTCAGGGTGTTCAGGAATATCTGGGGCAACATCTCAAAGTCATCAGATTTCACGTATACATCTGAAGTTCTGACTTAGCCGAAAGTAACCCACATTGGCCACACTGCACCTGTGTTTTCACCTGTTTCACAGCCTCCCGGCCGACTCTGGGACCTTCCTAGGGGAGGCAGACCCTGCAGCCACTGATGTGGGGCCACTGTCACCCCCAAGAGGAAACGCAGGCTTTTAAGGCCCCGTTCAGGTGAGCCCCCGCCCACGCCGCCCCGGGGAGTGTTTGAGCCGCCGGCTCCTGGCAGGGTCTGGGCCCCAGTGCAACTTGACAAGTGCTGAGTGCAGCGACACTGATAGTAACATTGATCCGGATGCTGAAGTCCTGTTAATGCAGTCAGAGAACACAAGTGCTTTGTTGGCAGACACTTGGGGCCGCTGCTCACACAGGCCTGTCGGGCAGGGGGCCCTGGGACCGCTCGCTTTGGGAGAGCCGTGAACCTGCTTTCCTTGTCTGCGCGTCAGACCCCCAGCGGATGCCCGTGGACCGCCAGCACCCTCCGGGGCCTCCCTCCTGGCTGGACCCAGCCCCACACTGGGGGTGACGGGACGCCAGTCGAAGGCTAAGAGCGAGCTCCCCCACTCGGGGCCGCTCCTGCTTCCTCCCCAGCACGTCCCCGGCCGCTCAGTGGCCCAGCTTGAATGCCCTCCAGGTTCTCCCTCTGCAGACTTACTCAGACGGACACGATGTTGGTTTGGACCCCCCGGTGGGGGCTACGAGCTGCCCTTTGGTCTTGCTCTAGGGGATCTGCTGCTGGCCAGGACCCCTCCCCAGCCCCAGCAGCTCTCCCCCCACCACGGTCTGTTTTTATTCTGTTGCTGACATCTCTGAGTGTTCTGTCCCCAGTGCCACGACTCCAGTCCCGGCCACCTCCTTCTCCCACCTGGACTGTGACCTGGGCCTCCGACCTGCCTTCTCTGCTCCCAGGCTCCGCTCTGTCAACCCAGCTTCCAACCAGAGACTTCTCTTCACACCTGACCACGGACAGTAACTACCCAGAATCCTTCAGTGGCCCGTCCTTGATTTGAGGACAAAGTCTGGGTTCCACGCACTTCACGATTTGTTCTGCATTCTCTGCTCCAGCCCCACGCTCGGCTGCATCACCCCCCAGTCCGTGCTCTGGCCAGACTGGTCTATTTGCGGGATCCCTGCTCTCTCTGAAACTTGGACTTTTGCATGAGTTACTCCCTTTGGCTAGAAGCTGTTCCCATCCTGCCCCCTCCCCTGGGCTCCTCACCTTCCCTTGTCTGTGTAGAAGCCCCTCCCTCCTGGCTGCACACCCAGGCCGGGCCCCCCAGCCCTGTGCTCCTGGGAGACTGTCCTTCCAGGCACCCCCAGGGCGTACTGCTTCCCGAGATGTCTGTCTTCCGCACCAGCTGTAAATTCCGTCAAGTCGGGGCCATGCCTGTTCGTAAAGAGAGACCGTCCTCCAGGTTTACCCAAAATCATCTTTAACTGACGCTCTCTGGGCGCCTGTGACAGGTGGCAGGGGCGGGGCGAGAGGCAGGTTGTGGGCACCCTTCAGCTGTCACAACGCCTGGTCCCCACTTCCCGTCCTGTCCACACAGAAGTCATGGGGGACAGTGCCAACTGCCTGGCCGATCCAAGCGAGACTACCTTTCACCGACAGGCCAAGTGAGCTGGATCGGGGGAGTAACGTCGGGAAGAACCCAGAATTTCAGAGCTGGGCGAGCTTCCTCCCTCCCGCGGTTTAGCTCACATACGACATTGTATTGTTTCCGGTCACAATGTAACGATTCGATACTTGTGTATCTGGTGTCCTGATCAGCACAGTGGGCATGGCTGGCTGAGCCCCCTCACCCGGCATAGCTTGCAAACATTTTTTTTCTGATGATGAGACCTTGTAAGATTTACTTTCTTAGCACCTGTCAGATGCGCAGTCCAGTGTTGCCAGCTACGGTCACCGTGCTGCATGCTGCACCCGTGACTTCCTTATTCCAAAGTGGGAGGTTCATACCTTTTGACGCCTTCCCCCATCTCGCTCCCCCCTCCCGCCCTCCCGCCTCTGTGACCACCCGTCAGTTCTCTGTATCTCCGCTCAGCTTTCTCCATGACGGTGCCTTCCCACCTGAAAGATGAGTAGGGGTCAGGCCGAGCTTGCGTCCAGGAGCTGGACTAACCAGCCACGGAGAAAGGGCAAAGATTGAGCCCTAGCCTGCCTTCTGCCCGGTGAAGGGCAGCTGTGCGACCTGGGGCAAATTTCTTACTCTCTTTGGGCTTCCATTCTACGTCACCGGACCCGCAGTTCTCTTGTAAGGACTCTTCTTTCATGATGTTAGGGTTTGTAGGGGGCAGGGACCAGGCTTCTCCACGTGGGGGACTCGTCCTCGCTCAGCACATGGCCTGGCCCATCAACAATGGCCTGAAAATGTGATGTTGAATTGAAAAGCAATTTTCAGACATCCCAGATTCCATCTTTCATGAGTCAGGCGTGTGAGCCGGGCGGTGAAATCCACTTTACCCTCACTAACTGGACAATTGTGGCATGTCACTAATGTGTATTATTATGTCCTCTGCGATAACGTGTCTTTTTAAGGGAAAATTAGAATCTGTCAAGCTCCATTGCCCAATGAACCCAGCAAAGGAGCAGCCCGCGTCACACTTCCGTCCAAGCAGAGGTGGCCACGGGCGGCGTGTGTCTGGTCACCTGGTCACCACCGAGGCTGCGGAGGGCAGAGGCTTCCCCTCTCTGGGGAATGTCCTGGTCCCCAGCTTCCTGGCAGCTTCCCCGGGGTGCAGACCAGGGAGGCCCTGCTGCCCCTGCCTGGCCTGAGGGGCAGAGTCCACTTCTGGAAGGGCCCCGAGCCCGTGCCTGCCCCACAGTCGGAACCCAGTGCAGATGAGGGGCCCAAGACCAGGGGGCCAAGACCAGTGGTCCCGTGTTTGGTACCTGGCAACGTCTGTCACCACGTCGTCGCTGGGCCCGTGGGAGGGAGGTCCCGTTCACAGACGAAGAAGGGAGGTTTGGAGAGAGTCATCCCGGGATTAGGGGAGCCCATAGCCCACGTTCTCAGCCTGTGTCTGCCTGCTTGCATCCCGAGGGTCTGTGACATGCGGATGGGAAGGCCAGGGGGGGCAGGGGGACTTTGGGTGCTGACACACATCCCATGGGGCCAGCCACTCAGACACGGTCGGTTTCCCATGGTGTTGGCTGGTTGCCCATTGGAGCCGTCCCTTCCTCGGCTGGAACGGATGTGACACGGAGAGTCCCGCGTGGTGCTGAAGGATGGCCGTTTGGATGCCCTGTCCGCAGTGAACCTGCTAAGTGGCTGGGAGGTCCCCTGGCTGCCTGCCCCCACTGTGCTCCAGGGCTGGCCCTGCCCCACGCCCCCGCACCCTGCTCTGCTCCCTCCCCTCCCCCTTCCTCCTCACGGTGCCCACAGCTCCGGTAGCTGGCTCATGGAACTTGTCATGGTATAAAAGCAGAGCTGTGACAATCCTGTCTGCCTCCGAAAGAGAGGTTTTATGTAGTTTTTGGCATTTACAAATCCTTTGTGAAAAGGTCACCCTGTTCTTGGAATCTTTTATTAATGCTGAAGACTGGCCCCGGAAATGTCATGTCTTTTTACCATGATATTTACTCAAAAAAGTATGACTAAGCACCTGAAATTCTATCAGCAGCATGGCCCGGGCCGTGCTGGGGAACACGCAGGGACGAGTGGGTGCCGGTCTCCCTGGAGCTGTTCCCCCCGCCCCCCCCACCGAGCCCTGGGTGCAGGGAAGGGGACGGGCGAGGTCCACATGCTGGCATCTGCTGTCCAGTCTCCCCACCGTCCCAGCTCCTCAGCGCCTCCAGCCTGGGGCCCGCGTGTCCCGGCGAGAGGGGATCCTGGTGTCTGTGCAGGGTAACCTCCCCTTTTGCAGGGGTGGGGCTGAGGCCCAGAGAGGGGAGAATCCTGCTCTGCTTCCCCTGGAGACCCTCACGGGACACCTTGGGAAGCGGGGAGTCCGTCCTTGGCCGGGCGTCGGAGAGCTGGCAGCATCGAGCGGTGGGAGCGACTGGAGCTCCCTGGGGCAGGGCTTCCGGCTGAGGACTGAGGGCTCGGGAGGGCTCAGAGCACAGCCCAGCACTCTTCAGAGAGACGCGGGCAGGCTTGCAGGGAGGGTGCGGGCATGCTGTGGGGAAGGGGCATCGGGCTTAAAGGCAGGGCCGCAGGTGGGACACAGAAGGGTCGGCGGGCTAGAGAACTGGGAAGAAGGAGCGTCCTGAAGGAGACCTTGCCCCTTCTTCTCCTCCCTGCGATGGAGGACAGGACGCCTAGAGCGGTGGTTCCCGAGCGTCCTCGGGAGCCAAGATCACTGGAGGCTTGTGGAACTGCGTTTGCTGGGCCCTGTGCCCGGATGTTCTGACTCAGTGGGTCTGGGGGCCCCGGGAACGGGCGTCTCTAAGAGGACCCCACCCTGAGCCCCGCTGGCCCAAGTGTGGCCTGTAAATCGCACACATGGCAGGTGCGGGCTCGAACTCCGACAGCTGCCTCCACCTCCCCCAGGGTCCCAGTGGGTCTGGTCTGGAAAGATGATGCAGAGTGTCCATGGGGCTGCCGTGTGGACTCCCCCGACTGTGGACCAGGCGCCAGTCCCTCTGTGAGGTGGCAGACCAGGGGTGTCAATCGTGAAGCAGGTTCCCCTGATTCTCCCACTCCCCCCATGGCAAGGGACACCCCTTTCCCAGGTGCAGAGAAGGGGCCCTGCTTCGACAGCTCCCCAAGATGCCTTGCACCGAGGGGCCGAGGTGGCTGGGGGGTGCATCTCGGGGGCAGCCGCTGGTGACAGAACCGTCTGGTTCTGGGCTTGGGATTCACACCCGCCTTACCTGCCCCCACCGCACAACCCTGGGGGACGCCCGACCCGAGGAGCCCGGTGTTCTTGTCTGTGACATGGGAATAAGGAGAAGTCCGTCCCACCGCATTGTCCGGGGAGCACGAGGCGATGCGTGTGAAATTGGCGGCTGTGGGAACTAGGTGCGTGTGTAAGTTCCGAGGATTGTTTCCACCTTGAGAGGGAGCCCCGGGGACCCAGGAGACGCAGAGGAATCACGAAGAGATCCTGCCTTCCGCGGGGTTGGGTGCTGGTTTCCTCTCTTTGCCTCCTTACGTTCAGAGACCTCAGACCGAACAATGCTCGACGTGAGGCCAGCGTCCACACTTCTGCGGCCACACCAAGGGGACTCGTTTATTTGCAATTATTTTATTTCCCCCCCCAGCTCTCTTGAGGCATATAGGACAAGTACAGACTGTATATATTTACCGTCTACAACAAGATGCTTCGGAATATACATAGAGAGGGTGAAATGTTTCGCACAACCAAGCCGCTGAGTGTAACCCACCCCCTCACGCAGGTACGGTACAACACGGTACTGTTCGCTCTAGCGACCGAGCTCCCGGGACGTCTGCAGACGCTGTTCCTCCCGCGTGCCTGAACCCCCGTGCCTCCGACCAGCGTCCCCCTTTCCCTGCCCCCCGCCCCTGCAGCCACCCGTCCACCTCTGCTCCTAGGAGCTGAACTCTGCTTTCGATTCCACACCCAAGAGATCACGCCGTATTTGTCTTTGTGTCTGACCTACCTCGCGGAGCATAATGCCCTCCAGGTCCATCCATGTCATCACAAATGGCAGCATTTCCTTTTTTTTTTTTTAAACCCAAATACTATTCCACGGACTGTGCACACATACCATGTCTTCTTTATCCATCCGTCTGTCGACAGGCACGTAGGCTGTGTCGTATTGTGGCTTTTGTGAGTAATGCTGCAATGGACATGGGGCACAGAGATCTCTTTGGGATCGTGATTTCACTTCCCTGGATATGCACCCAGAAGTGGGGTTGCTGGATCCCATGGTATTTCTATGTGTAAGTTTTCGAGGAGCGTCCATACTGTTCACATTGGCTGCAGCAGTGCACATCCCCACCAACAGTGCATGAGAGCTCCTTTTCCTTCACATCCTCGCCAACACCCGTTATCTTTGTCTTTTTTTTTTTTTAAGATTTTTTTAATTTGTCAGGGTGTGAGAGAGAGAGAGCACGAGCAGGGGAAGCGTCAGGTAGAGGCAGAGGGAGAAGCAGGCTTCCCGCTGAGCAAGGAGTCCAATGTGAGACTCAATCCCAGGATCTTGGGACCATAACCTGAGCCAAAGGCAGACGCTTAGCCAACTGAGTCACCCAGGTGCCCCTATCTTTGTCTTTTCTGAAGACGCCCTTCTAGCAGGTGTCGCACCAACTTTAGCAAGACTCTAGCGCACAGGAAGGACGCGGGGTTAGCTCACTATTTGGGCTTGGGAAGCGGTCAATTGTGTTAGCAATGTCGGCGTTTGCTGGTTTGGGACAACGCTGCCCACCATCCCTCTTTGGAGATGGCACGTTTACCAGAAGTTTCTGGGGAAGGCTGACACCCATCAGAGCTGGCTTTCATCAGCGTCAGGCAAACGCAAGGCAATGGATTGGCACAATATTAACTGCATTTTATTCCACATCTACTCGTCACAGGAGCTTAACGGGCATTATTCCATCTCGGGACGTAGGCACGACAGTTACCACTTCGTCGACGAGGACGCTGAGGCCCACGGACGTTGTTACTTGACCAGGGTCATCACTCGCTAAGTGGCAGAGTCCTCACTTTTTGACCGTTCCGCTTTTCACCAGGGCCACGAAAACGCATTGCAAAGGGCGCCACGTTGCGCAACTGTAAGGGACGGTTATTACACGATCCCTTCATCGATTTTTAGTGCTCAGAGTAATTTCCTTGAGCTTTTTATTTTCCTAGCTGAACAAATATTCAGGCATTTGTGCATATCGGTGGCCATGGTGTGGCCTCCGCGGTCCCCGCGGCTTCCCGTGGCGTCCGTCAGAGAAGACCCTCAGCTCCCAGGGACCACAGGGGACTTGGGGACAAAGACAGGGGGGTGTTACAAGCCTTCTCATTGTTTTCCCCACTTGCCTCTTGCCTGGGAAGCTCCCCGGCGTGCCCCCCGCCCCCGTGCCCCCCCCAAGCCAATTTGTTGCACGGGCATAATTTCTTACACTAACATTAACATATCATAGAAGCTCATTACCGCTGGAGCAGTGCTTCCCTATTGAACTGTGTCAGACTAATTATGTCAGTTCCCTTCCGTCCACTTGAGTGCTTCTCCCGGGAGTCGCAGTGCAGCTCCCGTAATAATGATTAAAGTGCTGTCTGACGCTCTGCTGGTGTCCAAAGCAAAGAGGGACAATTCCTGGCTGGAAATGGGCCTCGTGGCCCACAGAGCCGATGCCATTTGGGGTTTCAGAAGCCGTGAGCGGGCGGTCACTTGCACCGGGCGATGGGGGCTGGCCATGGTGCTTGGGGGCGCGGGAAGGACAAGCAAAGCAGGGAAGGAAGCGGCTCCACAAGGCCAGCCTCGTGGCGGCAGAGGGCGACCCAGGTGCTGTCCGCTCTGGGGGGAGCCCTCAGTTTCTGCTGGGTCCCCCTGGAAGCCCAGTGGCTGGCGGGGAGGCACGGGGCGGGGGCGCACGGCAGAGCCCAGGGCCATGAATCAGGAGGAGCCAGAACGCAGCACCAGAGGAAAGAGCCCAGGGAAGATGAATGAAAATGAAGTCATTTTCACCTCCCTGGTCTCCCACGGAGCTCTTTGCTGGAGCCCTAATTGATCAGACTTTGTCCTTTTGCATAAAGGGAAGGAAGGAAATCTCCAGCACAAGCTGGTCGGAGGTTGATGTTCCGTATGCACTGATGGGATGCAGACCTGTTCTGAGCACCCGTTCTCGATGACCACGAACGACTCTGACAATTGTAACGAGCATCAGCGGAGCGAT
This sequence comes from Ursus maritimus, assembly GCF_017311325.1. Lineage (NCBI taxonomy): Eukaryota > Metazoa > Chordata > Mammalia > Carnivora > Ursidae > Ursus > Ursus maritimus. The sequence continues at coordinate 59,095,675 of NW_024423786.1, read as the reverse complement.
GGTGCTGGGCCAGGCGTGGTGCGAAGGGGCTCACGTCTGCTGGCTCATTTAATCCATAGAATAAGCCTATTTGGTGAGAATCTGGGGTGCAGGGAAAGTGACTTGCCTAAGGCCCCTCCGCAGAACCCTGGACCTCACCCGAAAGCCCATTTGCGGAGCTGCTGCGTCTTCCCCATGGTGAGCACCACGATGGGGCCTTTGCCCCTCACAAGTATTTCCAGCATCGCCGGCCATTTTGGTCTTCCCGGGGCTGGGAGCTCAATGGTGAACCTCAGGACGGGAGATGGGTTTCAGGGCCCACATGCCTCTGCCGGGTGCCGGAGACGCCGGGGTCAACAAAACCACCACCGACCTTTCATGGACGCCTCAGTACTGATGGGACAATGCAGCTGGGGACAGTGTGGGGTTGGCTCAAGCTCACCCCTCCTGACCACCATCCGCTGTGGGCACACCCGACCGATTCTCGAGGTCACCGGGGACATTCTCGGGGGCACCGCATGGGCAGGGGAACAGACCATCCATTCTCTCAAGCCTGGCTCTGCACCCTCCTACGGGACCTATCAGCTGGGTGCCAAGGGGGACATTGTCTCCATACGGGCTGTGCCGCCATGTTGGCTGAGGGTGGAGGGAAGGCACGGAGGCTCCGGCTTGGCCACAGGACAGGACCACAGAGAAACAGGTGACGTCTGGTCCACAGGGCTTTGGCTCGCGGGGCCTTGGGGCATCCACTGCTCCCCGACAAATGCCAGCAAATGCTCATGGACCTTTGGGGGATCTGGGTGCAACGGGAGCGTGTGTGGCCCGCTCTGCCCCACAGCGTGCGCGGAGCTCGCACTGGACGCTTCAACAAAATCGGCCTCTTTTGATGTTGACAATGGCCAGCGAGGAAAACGTTACCGTAAATACTTTACAGATGAGCACACTGAAGCTGGAGAGGTCAGCAACTTGCCCAAAGTCGAGCATCCCGTAAGTGGCAGAGCAGGGATTCGACTTGGGGTGTGCCTTGAAAGCCCAGACTAACTCTGCCCCTTCCCCGCCACACCGTCTGACGAATCAAGGCCCCCATGCTTTGTGTGTGCCATTTCTCTGACTCAGTTTCCCCCTCCAGCCACCTCCACCCCTTCCGTCCTTCAGATCCACGCACGTCCACGATCATTCATCCATATCCGCTCACGACAAATGAAAACACACGTCCACAAAGACTCCTATGTGAACGTCCATTATTAACCAGGCCAAACACGTGGAAACGACCTGCCTGTCCCCCAGTGGGTGAGTGGGTCAGTAAGACGCGGCCTCCATAGCACAGGGTGCCGTCGGACCATAAAAGGGGAGAGAATGTGGGTACACACCTGGGCACGCGTGAACCCCACACAGTTTGCTCAGCAAGAGAGCCCCCCTGGAGAACCGCACCTGTGCGACAGCGTCCACAGGAAACACTGGGAACAGGCGAAGCTCAGAGACAGGAGGCACGTCAGCGGTCGCCCAGCCCAGAAGGGGGTCCCGGCAAGCGGGAGTGACCGCTAGCCTGTGGCCCAGCCGTTCGTCCTCGGAGCGGGGGCAGTGCTCGGAAACCAGGTTGTGGCTGCTGCTGCATACCTCGGTAAGCAAACTAACCATCGGTGAACGTTCCCTGAGAAAGGCGAGGGCTGTGGTTTGTAAATCATTCCTCCGTGAAGCTTGAAGAAAGCAAGCCACCTCGAAAACCAAGCCAGTCTCCTGTGTCCCTGGCCCCGGCTCCTTCCACGGAGAGGCCTCAGGCCCCGATCTGACCTGTTTCCACGTCCTCACCTGATGTGAGCGAGTGTTTTGCAGACGTTCAGTCGCTGGGGGCGAAGTCAGGCTCCTCGTGCACCATGAAAGGCGCCGAATCTGGGTCAGCGGAAAGCGCGCTCTTTGCCCAAGGAGCAGGGTCAAGGAGCAGGTGTCAGGCCTGCAAATCAGGAAGGAGGTCTGCGGCGAGACGCGCCATCTGCCTCCCGGTGTAGGGCTGGGGGGAGGCTCCCGTTCAGAAGCCGTGTGGGGCGACCAGGTGGGAACTTGTAGGGGGCAGGTGACGCGGCCCGGCTGGCAGAAGGGCACTGGCGAACCTTGAGCCGTGGGTCACCGGGCGCGGGGCTGCCTGGGTGGGGGTGGGGCAGAGCACGGGTGGGGGCAGGGCTGTCAAAGGCAGAACACCCAGTGCCTCAGTCGGCCCAGCGGCTGCACCGGTGTTCCATGGACCGCATGGCCTGAGCCGCCGGCATTGACCACGCACCGTCCCGGAGGCTGGAAGTGTGGGGGCAGGTGCTGGCAGGTCTGATGCTGGAGAGGTCCTCCTCCAGCCTGCAGACGGCAGCCTCCCGCCGTGGGCTCGCGAGGCAGAAGGAGAGCGAGCAGGCCCCCAGCTCTCCCTGCTGACAAGGGCACGAATCCCATCATGGGGACCCCACCGCCTTGTGACCCCAAAACCTATGTGCCCCCAAAGGCTCATCTCCAAATACACCATCGGGAGTTAGGGCATCAATATACGGATTTGTAGGGAGACACAATTTAGTCTGTAGCACGCAGGTACAAAATGGAACTTTCCAGCACCCCAGAGGTTCCCCTGTGTCCTTTCCAGTGGCTCCACTGCGTGAATACACCACGCATGGCCCATCCGCTGCACCGCCGTGGGGCGTTCGAGCAGCCCCCCATTGGGGGCTATTGTGGCCAGTGCTGCCGTGAACACCTGGGCGCCTGTCTGGGGGGGGGACACACAGATGTGTTTCTGGGGGGGATGGAATTGCTGGGGCGTTAGGTGTGAGCAGATGCTGCCAAAGACGCCCCCATAGTGGCTGGACGCATCTGCGCTCCCCCCACAGTGTGCACGGAACTGGGCGGGCCAGCACCTGCCTCTCGGGCTCAAAGTCCCCGGACGGTGAGACACGGGCTCCTAGCCCCCCGGATGGTGAGACACGGGTGTGCTGCTCTGTTGTGCAGATGCTCAGAGGGGCGGGTTTGCCGTTAGCCCCATTTTACAGCCTCCAGTTCAGAGACTCGCCCAGAGTTCCTTCACCACTGAGTTCAGGACGCAGGATGGAGACGGAGGGCCGGGGTGTGCGCGTCTGTGGCGCCCGTGGCCATCAGGAGGGACGAGCCACCCCGGCGTCTTCCCCGCGAGTGGTGTTCCTGCTCCCATCGCGGTTCACCACCGGCGACGCGGCTCCTGACCCTTCGCTCTGAATCCAGGCCGGCAGAGGCCGCCGCCCCCGGTTCTGCTTGAGCGCGGGAGCCTGTGCCGGGGCCCTGGGGGCTCCAGCCCAAAAGCGACCTTCATTTCTGCTCCTAGGTATCGGCTGGGATCAGGTAGGCAGCCCCGCCGAGGACCGCGGGGCCCGGGCGTGCGTCCCGCGAGGGCCGCCAGGACAGAGTGGAAGTATCAGGAGAGGCTTTCATGCGCCCCCGGAATGCCTGTGTGCGTGAACGCAGCGAGAACGCCCTGCGAGCCTGGCGATCGCTGTTGGGCCAGACCCAGCCCGGCCTCGGGCACTGGGCTCTGCAGGCTTACACCTCGTGAAAATGCATGAGTGGCCCCCCGGCTTCGTTTACAGCCCCCCTGTAATGTTCTCTCTGTCGCCGAATCTCTGCCCGCGGCCCACACAGGCCCCGTGCTGGGGGAGACTGATGGCCGCTGGACACGCGCGGGAAGAAATCTCTCCTCGTCGCCTGGGCCTCGGGCAGCCGGGCGGGGGTAGTTTTTCATGAGAGTGTTAGCCCCAAGTCCTGCTGGGGCTCCTGAGCGCAGCTAAGCCCGGACAGGCTCTGCGAGATGAAAAATAAAGCATTGTTTTTATGATGCTATGAAAAGCATCCTTTCTCCTCCTCAGAAAAAACACTTATGCCGACTGTGTATGGGTTTGCAGCAAGTGTGGAAGGATTAAGCCTCTGCAACTGTCGATTTATATCCATGAGTAATGTGCAGCCTTTGTCTTGGAGGGGAGGGAGGCCCCCCGAGCCGGGAAGAGTCAGCCCCCGTCACTCATTCCCCTGGAGGGTCATTCGTGATGTATTCTCCAAGCACCCATGGCCGGCCAGGCCAGGGTCAAGGGCTGGGGGTGCCGGGCCTACCCCTCGGCATCTGCAGGCCACAGGGCCAGCGCTGAGCACACGGGGCATGTGGACGTGGGCGGGGGTGGCAGAGGCTTCAGGGAAGGGGAAGGAGGAACTGACCAGGGTGGGGTGGTCCTGGTGGGAGGGGAAGGGGCCGGCCGGGGCCCAGCCAGGCAGCCAGCCCTGTCAGTTCAAACCCCAGCCTTGTCCATCTGTGCACGTGGCCGTCCGTAACATGGGACAGAGGCTATAACGCTCACTGGGGTATCGTGAAGATTCAGGGAGCGGTTACAGGTCAGTGCCCGGTGTGCGGGGGATGGCCTGTTAATAATACTCGTTAATGAGACTCAGTGGAGGCAGGAAGAGGAGGTGGGAAACGTAGTCAGGGGCCTGAATGTCCGGGTGAGGAGTTGGTGCTCTGAACCCCACTCACAGAGTTTGGGGGTGCAGGGTTTCCAGGGCCTGTCTGACCCCAGGAAACGCCCACTGTGGGGTCCTGAGAGAGACCCTCCCACTCCGAGCAGGGCAGAATGGGCCACTGGGGACCCAGGAGCACTGGGACGAGGAGGGCCTGAGCCCCGAGGTCTTCAGGGGGGAGGTCTGCAGAGAAGGGGCGGGTTCCCCAAGAACGCACAGCCAAGCCCACCTGCTCAGTCTCCAGTGGGGGGTGGACATGCCAGCCAGAAGTGGGTGGCGGGTCTCTGCTGGGGAGGCCGCCTGGGATGGGGTGTCAGGCCCTCATGGGCCCTGGAGTCAGACCCAAAGCCCAGCAAAGGCTGCGCAGTCCTGGGAAGTGGAGCCTCCAAAAAAGAGGAGGGATGACGCCCAGCCCTCGGGGGCTTTGCGAGTCAGATGACGTATCTCGCTGGTTAAGGAGCTTAGGATATGGGGTGCAGTCCAGGAAGAGCAAAGTTTGCACAAACGTTGGTAATCGAGGAGGTAGGGGTAGTAAGAGAAAGGTGTCAGCCTCTAGGAACATAAAGGGGGCTGCCTAAGTCAGCAAGTGAATCAGGGCAGACTTCCTGGAAGAAGGGACCTTGCTGCTGAGATTCACAGGATGGCAGGGGCTCACTGTGGTGGCATGGAGAGCAGAGGTGAGTGCTGAGGGAGGTGGATGGATGAGTGGCTCCACCAGGGACTGGATGTGGCTCTGGGCTGCTCGGAGGGGCTGATGGGAGGGGTGACCCCTTCTGCGGTCAGAAGACCCCGCTACCAGGCTGCGCTGGGCCACTCTCTGGCTGTGTGTCCTGGATGCACCATGGAACCTCCCTGAGTCTGTCTCCTTCCCTGCGAAGTGGGGTTTCGGGGTTTCGTGTGGGGACGGAGAGGCACTCATTCCTTCCTCCATTCACCAGCATTTACCGAGTGACGGCTACGGGCCAGGGCATTATTCCAGAGCCCAAGGGAGTTAAAGTCCTTGCTCTTGGGGCGGGGGGCACACCTGTGTGTGTGTGTGGGGGGGGGACAGGTATAAGTACAGTGATGGAGAATAAGCTAAAGGGTGCTGGGCGCAGGGGGTGGGGGTTGTATTGGCAGTCATGGAAGGCTTCTGGGAGGAGGTGGCATTTGAGTGAACGACACGTGGGATCCAGGGGAAATCATCCCCTTGCTGGGCTCTCTCATCACATCCGCCCTCACCCTGGACACTGCTGCCATCACGTCCCATCCAGACGGCAGTGCTGACGTCCCAGATTTGGACCCAGGCAGTGAGGCTCCCGCTGCCTCCGTCCCGACCACCACCCCACGACCCAGGCGGGCGGTCCAAGCTGGGACGAGCGTCAGTATGTAATTCGGGCTGTGAAGGGAGATACGTCAGCGCTCCTCCCAGCCTGGGGCCTCGATTCCTCGCACGATACTCCTTGTATTGTAGAGAAACGCGGAGCACGGAGGGGGCGCGGAAATGTCCGGGAATGAGAGCACCTGCCCGCCTCTTTGTAAAAGGAACGTGGCCACGTGCTGGAAAGACGGAAACTGGAGAGAAGCAGAAAAACGGCCCGCACAGTCACCATGTAGATACAAGTGTTCTGGAGTCCTTCCTTTTATTCCTCCTTGAAAGGAGTGGGGGTCCTCGGGCGGAGAGCAGGGGTAAAAAGGACGCAGGCGGTTTGGAATGCCAGCATGACAGCACGAGGTTGTTACGTGACGAGAAAATGCAGGATAACGCAATATCCATTTACGTCCACGTTCCCCAAAGCGTCAGCTCTCCCAGAAAACTCAGGCCAGCAGACAGAGCCCTGTGGCCGGTCACTAGAGACCCTGTTTCGGGCTGGTCGTTTCCCTTTGGGATTATCTGCTTACCTTGCTGTCACCTGCTTCTGTGCTCACCAAACACACCCCCCGTCAGGAATGTTTGCGCATCTACTCTCCATGTAGAAGTATTTATCTGCAATCATACCACTGCCTGTCTGTAGGTTAACTGTATCTTTTTATTAATACATTAGTGTAATATTTAACTTACCCTTTCTTATTTTTATACAAAACCAGGTTTTATCTAAAAAAAGTTCTGATATTTTCTTCCCACGTTATTTCTGGGGTTGCTCGCATCCCATTGATTTCGTGCTTTCCCTCTCCCTTCTCCCTCCCCGCCCCCCAGTCCGGAGACCCTTTTCTAGACAGAGCAGGGTAAAAAGCTCACTGTAGGAACTCCTGCTGCCTAACGGGGGTTGGGACCGCGCGTGTCGGTGGGAAATAAGCCCCAGATCCCCCGTTAGGAGCAAGAGGCATGACCTTTGCAGGACTCCGCCAGGCTGTATGCTGGTGGGGACACCCCGCGGAGCTCACCGCTGTGTGCTGTGGAGCTGGGTCCAGAAGGCGCTGAGCACTCCCCATGAACAGGGGTGACTGGAGGTGAGCGAGGGGAGGGTTTGGGGGACGAGGAGCCACAGGCAGGAGCACAGACATCCCAGGGGCAGGGCTGCCCATGACTGTGTTTTCTATTGCGGTAAAACACACATGACATCTCGGTTAGGACATGCGCTGCCGTGCAGCCAGTCAGGAACCCTTCTTCTTGAAAAACAGAAACTCCACTCCTAACAGCCGGACAGATGGACAGAGGCCCAGGTTGAGAGAGGAACCAGGCTCCCCCTGGAGAGGGGCAGCTCCCCGGGACCTCCTCCCCAACGGAGTTTCTGCAAAGTGCTTACACATGAGCAAGCCCGTGTGGCCACGGTCTGCTTGGTGATCTCAATGACACTGTGACTCTTTTAGGGACTGGGAGGGACGGAGGGGGAAAGAGCCAGGATAGGTGGCCTCGGGTGCTGAGCTCAGCTCTTCTTAATTGCAGTTTACTTGTTTTTGGTTTTGGTAAAAGCTGGATCTTTCTGACGCTGATATGACATGCTGTGTGTCCCGCCAGCCGGCAGGTGGGGGAAGCAGGCCCTGGAGCCCAGGCTGGGGACAGCCGCTGACTTGAGTCTCTTGGGGGGACAGATGGGCCCGATGGGACATGGGCTGCCCTGACCCCAAGCCAGGCTGGCCTACAGTCCGATGCCTCGTCTCCACCGCAGGTGCGAGGCAGCTGGGTTGGAAAGGGCCACATCGTGCTCGCCTTGCCTTCCTCAGAGTCACCGAATGGTCGCCTTACGGGCAGATGCCAATCTTCTCCCATTGTACAGATGAGGAAACTGAGTCTGGGAGGCGTCTGCTCCCTCCAGTGAGTGTGGAGTGGGTCTGTCTTGACCTCAGTCTGACTGCTGGCTCCCCCAGAGAAGCCGCGTGTCCGGGGAACAGTGTGTTGGGGACACCTTATGGAAAACTGCTCGCTTCCCATCACTCAGACAAAAAGAGCAAGAGAAAGATACTGGATTAAGAAACCCTCCAAAACGTGTCATTTGCTTGGGTTTCTCCTGCTTTAAACAGGTGACTCCCGGACTCGGGGCCTCTTTCCCCCCAGGGACACTGCTCTGTTTACTCAGGGTCCCCAGAGGCCGGGCAGGGGTTCGAGGGGCCGGGGGCACCCCCAGCTTTGCTCCCCCGGCCCCTCCCCGCCCCTGTCCCAGGGCGCCCTCCCCATGGTCAAGTGCCTTTAAGTGGCGGCTCTGAAAAAGGCCATTTCCCGCCAAGACTATAAAATGGAAAAATGGAGGTGCGTGTCCACGGCGAAGAATCAAATGTGCGGGGCCTTCCGTGGAATTTATAAATCAGTTACCGGGAACATTAAAACGCCTCTCGCGGCACTTAATCCCCGGCTTTCTTTCTTCTCTTTTTCCAAATGCCTGGCGCATCGCTCTTTTTTACTGGCTCCCGTGGACTCTTCGGTGAAGTCTGTTCCTATTTCAGAATAAATATATGTGTGTTCTCTCCTCGGACTCCACTAGACTGTAAAACACCGGGCGCTGCGCGCTTCCCGGCTCTCCAGATGCGCACCAAGGCGGGTGGCTCCGCGTCTCCGGGGGGGCCGGGTCTCCCCCGGGGCAGGGAGCGGGGCTGTGCAGGCCACTGAAGCTGGGGGGTCCGCGGGGGGCGCGGGGGAGCCGCTGGGGCCTGCGGGG
>NW_024423786.1:59085469-59087107 GCF_017311325.1 Ursus maritimus | reverse complement strand
TTTGGGGGACGAGGAGCCACAGGCAGGAGCACAGACATCCCAGGGGCAGGGCTGCCCATGACTGTGTTTTCTATTGCGGTAAAACACACATGACATCTCGGTTAGGACATGCGCTGCCGTGCAGCCAGTCAGGAACCCTTCTTCTTGAAAAACAGAAACTCCACTCCTAACAGCCGGACAGATGGACAGAGGCCCAGGTTGAGAGAGGAACCAGGCTCCCCCTGGAGAGGGGCAGCTCCCCGGGACCTCCTCCCCAACGGAGTTTCTGCAAAGTGCTTACACATGAGCAAGCCCGTGTGGCCACGGTCTGCTTGGTGATCTCAATGACACTGTGACTCTTTTAGGGACTGGGAGGGACGGAGGGGGAAAGAGCCAGGATAGGTGGCCTCGGGTGCTGAGCTCAGCTCTTCTTAATTGCAGTTTACTTGTTTTTGGTTTTGGTAAAAGCTGGATCTTTCTGACGCTGATATGACATGCTGTGTGTCCCGCCAGCCGGCAGGTGGGGGAAGCAGGCCCTGGAGCCCAGGCTGGGGACAGCCGCTGACTTGAGTCTCTTGGGGGGACAGATGGGCCCGATGGGACATGGGCTGCCCTGACCCCAAGCCAGGCTGGCCTACAGTCCGATGCCTCGTCTCCACCGCAGGTGCGAGGCAGCTGGGTTGGAAAGGGCCACATCGTGCTCGCCTTGCCTTCCTCAGAGTCACCGAATGGTCGCCTTACGGGCAGATGCCAATCTTCTCCCATTGTACAGATGAGGAAACTGAGTCTGGGAGGCGTCTGCTCCCTCCAGTGAGTGTGGAGTGGGTCTGTCTTGACCTCAGTCTGACTGCTGGCTCCCCCAGAGAAGCCGCGTGTCCGGGGAACAGTGTGTTGGGGACACCTTATGGAAAACTGCTCGCTTCCCATCACTCAGACAAAAAGAGCAAGAGAAAGATACTGGATTAAGAAACCCTCCAAAACGTGTCATTTGCTTGGGTTTCTCCTGCTTTAAACAGGTGACTCCCGGACTCGGGGCCTCTTTCCCCCCAGGGACACTGCTCTGTTTACTCAGGGTCCCCAGAGGCCGGGCAGGGGTTCGAGGGGCCGGGGGCACCCCCAGCTTTGCTCCCCCGGCCCCTCCCCGCCCCTGTCCCAGGGCGCCCTCCCCATGGTCAAGTGCCTTTAAGTGGCGGCTCTGAAAAAGGCCATTTCCCGCCAAGACTATAAAATGGAAAAATGGAGGTGCGTGTCCACGGCGAAGAATCAAATGTGCGGGGCCTTCCGTGGAATTTATAAATCAGTTACCGGGAACATTAAAACGCCTCTCGCGGCACTTAATCCCCGGCTTTCTTTCTTCTCTTTTTCCAAATGCCTGGCGCATCGCTCTTTTTTACTGGCTCCCGTGGACTCTTCGGTGAAGTCTGTTCCTATTTCAGAATAAATATATGTGTGTTCTCTCCTCGGACTCCACTAGACTGTAAAACACCGGGCGCTGCGCGCTTCCCGGCTCTCCAGATGCGCACCAAGGCGGGTGGCTCCGCGTCTCCGGGGGGGCCGGGTCTCCCCCGGGGCAGGGAGCGGGGCTGTGCAGGCCACTGAAGCTGGGGGGTCCGCGGGGGGCGCGGGGGAGCCGCTGGGGCCTGCGGGGGGGGGCGGGGC
>NW_024423786.1:59081745-59085459 GCF_017311325.1 Ursus maritimus | reverse complement strand
GGGGGGGGGCGGGGCTATGGTGTGTCATGGGGGGATGTAGGGGGCTGCATGGGAGCCGCCAGAGACTGTTGGGTGGGTGCGGGGGCTGCAGGCGGATCATGGGGTGCATAGGGGCCTCGGGGTCATGGGGGTCCGGCGGAGGTCGCAGGGACCATGGAGGGCCACGCGGGTGCGTGGGCGCGTGGGCACGTGGGGGGTACGTGGGGGGATTGGCGGGGACGCCGGGGGCGTGGGGCAGTGTTGGGGGACGTGGGGCCGTCGTGCGGGGGCGCGCAGAGCATGCTGAGGGCCCCGGAATGCTGCACACTCAGCTGCCCCCGGGACGCTGTCTAAGCAAGCAGACGAGCGGGTGCTTCCGAGCTCCGCCCCCGGCCTGGCTGTGCTGGGAGCCGGTTCCTTTGACTCAACGTGATCCTTGCTGTAACCCCAGGACTATTAGGGTCCTCGTATGATGGATGAGGTGGAGGCACAGAGACATCAGTTTTTCCAATTTCATGTACCGGGTGAGTGGTACCTTGGGCTGGGGACTCAGGCAGTCTGATCCCAGCGGCTCATAGATGCCCTTGCGGCTCGGCCCCATTACACTGGCTCATTTCCCCTTTTACCATTGTCCGGGGAGGACTCAGGGATGCCTGCTGTGAGGAAAAGGCAGCATGGGTGTGAGTCCCCGGGCTGGTTGTCCCCCGAGACCTCTGTTTGCTGGGCCGGTGTGTTGTGGGCTGTTTCTTCCACAGAGGGGTCTTCTCCCTTGAGAGCACACTTGGCTGAGTCACGGGCAAGGCCTTCCACTGGGGGGGCTCACATGCCCACAGCTGAGGCAGGCCCCCCCATTCCTGCAGAGAGAGAGAAGCCGGGAAGGGGAGCAGCGTGGGCCTGCAGTTCCGGAGGGGAGACACTTTCCCTGAAGAGCTTGGCTCGGAAGAGAGGAGGAGAGGGGGTCTCCAGACAAAGCTGGGCGGAGGTCTGTCTGGGGAAGCCCGTGACTCCGGCGGGGTGACGAGGACGTGCTTCGGAACATGGGTCCCGGGCAAACCCAGCCCTGCCTGAATTCCAGCTTTCAGTCTTTCTTGAGAGCCTCCCTTTATCTCCTGGGGAACATTTGTGCGTGACCCCCACCGGACATCCAGACTAACCCTACAGCCCTGACCTGTGTCTGCCATCCCTTCCTGATATCGGTCCGGGTGGGGCTCCACTGGCGCCCCTCTGGCTCCCACCCCTGGGGGGTGAATCGTGGAGGCTCGTCAAGACACCCGGTGACCTATAGATGTTCCCCCCGAAACCCCACATTCCAAATGGAAATCGAGTGGAGTTGTGCACGGAAGCCGCCAGGTCAGTGGGTTGGATGACAACCTCCAGCCCAACAGCGGAACTGTGAGAAAAGAAATAGTAGGAAAAGAGGGGCGCCAGCGTGAGTTCACCAGAGAGAAATCCCTGTGCAGAACCTCCCCCGAGAGCATCAGCAGCCCACCTAGTGAGGAACCACGTAAGCCATGGCTGGACAGCACTTCCCAGTTCTCAAGGCATTTTTCTTTGCTACTTTCTCCCCGCCCCTTGGCAGTCCTGGGAAATAAGCAGGGGAGACTAGCACCCCGACTTTACGGCTGAGGAGGGGGAGAGGGGGCGTGGGATTTACCCGGGATCACGGCTCACACTAGCCTCTCCTTCTGGTCAATCTCTGCCGATTCTTCTGTTTTCAGCTTGCATATCGTTTCCTTGGGGAAACATTTCCAGACCCGCCAAGTGAAATCCGTCCTTAGTGGAAGCGGATTCTCTGTAACAGTTACCACGGTAGGAAGCGTGGATGCACTGACTTGCGTCCGTGGGTGGCGCTCAGGACAGCGGGAGCTCAGCACAGCACCCTGCCGCAGTGGGCACTGGGGAAGCGTCTGGGGGTTGAATGATTGCATTTTCTCACCGGCCGCGCTGCACGTGGCTGTGTGTGGGGCCAAGAGATCCGTCACTGGAGATGCCCCACGTGGGGACACCCCGGCTGCAGAGGCACCGACCCACGCGCAGGCCTCCCTGCTTCGTCCAGGGAGAACTCCTTGCCTTGTGCTATAAAAACACCACCAATCTTCAAGCTCCCAGGCTGCAAAATTTGCAAGACTCCTGCTGAGCTGGACGGGAGGCTCGGATGTGATTATTTCTGCAGGGAGGGGTGTCACTCCTGGGGAAAAGCGAAGGGGGTGGACACTGCCCCGTGGGCAGGGTGAGCAACATGGCCGCGAGAGGAAGGAGGAGGACGGTCCCTGTGGGATCAGCACGGAGGCCCGACGTGACTTCGCAGCTGGGTGGGCCAGCCCCCTCTCCTCCCTCCACTCCACTCTCGAAAGACAAGAGCACAGCCGAATATTCCTGGGGGCACAGGGTCGGCAGAGGTGGGGTGGGGTCTCTCGGCAGAGGGGTCAGGGTGCATGTCCGGTGGGCGTGACGGGCAGGGGTCTGTCTTGCGGCTGCAGGGGTGGGGGTCACGGCCTGGGCTAAACTCCTGAGGTGGCGTGCACGGCTAGCATTCCACCAAAGTGCCACCCGCCTCTGGGGGCTCAGCGTGGGCCTCATTTATTTCTGTGTCCCTGCGGTGCGGTCGCCGGCCCACCAGCCCGCCACTGCCCGCTCCTGCGGGGTCTGCGTGCGGGAATCGCACTGGGGCGCGGCCCTTGGAGCGGCAGGGCACGCGGTCTTCTGTATCCGTCACTTCCAGGAACTGCGTGGGCACCCGGGGCTCTCGCAAGTAGCAATTTACTAGAACAAAACCCAAATCCCTGGTCAGATTCAGAAAGCAATGAAATAAATAGGATTGCATCTTTCATCTGCAGGCAGGACGGTGGAGACACACCCACGCACCGGCTTGAAATCACCTTGTTTGCGATCCTTTTCACCAGACGCGGCTGATCAATCAATCCCCGCTTTCATTTAAACCCAGAGCACAGGGGGAAGCACAGAACAAAAGCTCCTTTTCTCCTTGCAGGAGTCTTTGAAACCAGCTGTTCCTATTTCTTAAATCTGCAGACCCCCCCACTCCCATCCTGTGAACCCTCCTCCTACTTGTTATCCTTGGGAAATATTCAGCAGGAAAGGAACATCTGGGAACACAGGTTTCCATGGAAAAGACAGCAGGCCCGGCTTTGTTCTCAGCGCGGGCTGATGGAGCCGGTCTCTCTGAGGGCGGCGGGGAGCCGCCACTGGGGTCGCCACGGTGCTGGGCGCCTCCTCTACCTTCAGCTCTTTCCCTTCAAGCTGCACGGTTCCACCTGCCGACTCTCCCCCCCACCCCCGCCCCCAGCCCGGCTTTATCGCAGTGGGGATGCGGAGAGCTGGCCTCGGAGCTTCCCCGGCTCTTCCCCGTGTCTTCCGCCTCTGCTCCAGGCCCGCGCGGCATTGCCGGCCTCTGCAGGACCACGGCCGTGTTTCAGCTCTGTTCCTGTGCGGCTCTCGGGCGGCCGGTCAGGCTGTGGCCAAGCAGGACAGAGATGGCCTTCTTCTCACTTGGGGCCCAGAGACAGAGACAGGAGAGAGGGGGGCGTGGACCTTGGAGGTGGTAGAGTCCAGCTCCCTCCTTTAGAGACGAGGACCGCAGGCCCAGAGAGACTCAGTAACGGGCCCACGGTCACACAGCGAGGTAGACACTGGGCCTCGCCTCCCAGCTTCCGTGTGCTGCTCCGTCCAGGGCGCCGTGGGGCCTGAGATGTCCTTGGTGGGGGAAGCGGAATGTAT
>NW_024423786.1:59078955-59081735 GCF_017311325.1 Ursus maritimus | reverse complement strand
CTCCCCCGAGAGCATCAGCAGCCCACCTAGTGAGGAACCACGTAAGCCATGGCTGGACAGCACTTCCCAGTTCTCAAGGCATTTTTCTTTGCTACTTTCTCCCCGCCCCTTGGCAGTCCTGGGAAATAAGCAGGGGAGACTAGCACCCCGACTTTACGGCTGAGGAGGGGGAGAGGGGGCGTGGGATTTACCCGGGATCACGGCTCACACTAGCCTCTCCTTCTGGTCAATCTCTGCCGATTCTTCTGTTTTCAGCTTGCATATCGTTTCCTTGGGGAAACATTTCCAGACCCGCCAAGTGAAATCCGTCCTTAGTGGAAGCGGATTCTCTGTAACAGTTACCACGGTAGGAAGCGTGGATGCACTGACTTGCGTCCGTGGGTGGCGCTCAGGACAGCGGGAGCTCAGCACAGCACCCTGCCGCAGTGGGCACTGGGGAAGCGTCTGGGGGTTGAATGATTGCATTTTCTCACCGGCCGCGCTGCACGTGGCTGTGTGTGGGGCCAAGAGATCCGTCACTGGAGATGCCCCACGTGGGGACACCCCGGCTGCAGAGGCACCGACCCACGCGCAGGCCTCCCTGCTTCGTCCAGGGAGAACTCCTTGCCTTGTGCTATAAAAACACCACCAATCTTCAAGCTCCCAGGCTGCAAAATTTGCAAGACTCCTGCTGAGCTGGACGGGAGGCTCGGATGTGATTATTTCTGCAGGGAGGGGTGTCACTCCTGGGGAAAAGCGAAGGGGGTGGACACTGCCCCGTGGGCAGGGTGAGCAACATGGCCGCGAGAGGAAGGAGGAGGACGGTCCCTGTGGGATCAGCACGGAGGCCCGACGTGACTTCGCAGCTGGGTGGGCCAGCCCCCTCTCCTCCCTCCACTCCACTCTCGAAAGACAAGAGCACAGCCGAATATTCCTGGGGGCACAGGGTCGGCAGAGGTGGGGTGGGGTCTCTCGGCAGAGGGGTCAGGGTGCATGTCCGGTGGGCGTGACGGGCAGGGGTCTGTCTTGCGGCTGCAGGGGTGGGGGTCACGGCCTGGGCTAAACTCCTGAGGTGGCGTGCACGGCTAGCATTCCACCAAAGTGCCACCCGCCTCTGGGGGCTCAGCGTGGGCCTCATTTATTTCTGTGTCCCTGCGGTGCGGTCGCCGGCCCACCAGCCCGCCACTGCCCGCTCCTGCGGGGTCTGCGTGCGGGAATCGCACTGGGGCGCGGCCCTTGGAGCGGCAGGGCACGCGGTCTTCTGTATCCGTCACTTCCAGGAACTGCGTGGGCACCCGGGGCTCTCGCAAGTAGCAATTTACTAGAACAAAACCCAAATCCCTGGTCAGATTCAGAAAGCAATGAAATAAATAGGATTGCATCTTTCATCTGCAGGCAGGACGGTGGAGACACACCCACGCACCGGCTTGAAATCACCTTGTTTGCGATCCTTTTCACCAGACGCGGCTGATCAATCAATCCCCGCTTTCATTTAAACCCAGAGCACAGGGGGAAGCACAGAACAAAAGCTCCTTTTCTCCTTGCAGGAGTCTTTGAAACCAGCTGTTCCTATTTCTTAAATCTGCAGACCCCCCCACTCCCATCCTGTGAACCCTCCTCCTACTTGTTATCCTTGGGAAATATTCAGCAGGAAAGGAACATCTGGGAACACAGGTTTCCATGGAAAAGACAGCAGGCCCGGCTTTGTTCTCAGCGCGGGCTGATGGAGCCGGTCTCTCTGAGGGCGGCGGGGAGCCGCCACTGGGGTCGCCACGGTGCTGGGCGCCTCCTCTACCTTCAGCTCTTTCCCTTCAAGCTGCACGGTTCCACCTGCCGACTCTCCCCCCCACCCCCGCCCCCAGCCCGGCTTTATCGCAGTGGGGATGCGGAGAGCTGGCCTCGGAGCTTCCCCGGCTCTTCCCCGTGTCTTCCGCCTCTGCTCCAGGCCCGCGCGGCATTGCCGGCCTCTGCAGGACCACGGCCGTGTTTCAGCTCTGTTCCTGTGCGGCTCTCGGGCGGCCGGTCAGGCTGTGGCCAAGCAGGACAGAGATGGCCTTCTTCTCACTTGGGGCCCAGAGACAGAGACAGGAGAGAGGGGGGCGTGGACCTTGGAGGTGGTAGAGTCCAGCTCCCTCCTTTAGAGACGAGGACCGCAGGCCCAGAGAGACTCAGTAACGGGCCCACGGTCACACAGCGAGGTAGACACTGGGCCTCGCCTCCCAGCTTCCGTGTGCTGCTCCGTCCAGGGCGCCGTGGGGCCTGAGATGTCCTTGGTGGGGGAAGCGGAATGTATCTGGCTGAGCTGAGCTCTGTGGCAGAATGACAAATGGCCCCCTTGCATTGCTAGGAAGTGGGTTCTGGGAACAAGGGCAGGGGAGCCATTTATCGGCCAGCGGCGGGAGGGGGGGCGGCTTAGAGTGAGGCGGAGGGGGGTGTAAAGGGTCTCCACCTCATCACTGACAGAGACTCTGGGGTGGACCCATGCTTCAGACGCGGGGCCCCCATGTCGTCAAGGCCAGCGCCGGGCAAAGAACACCCTTTTAATTTAAACTGCATTTAAAGGCAGAGCTTTTCAATTTATTTTAATTGCAACCCCGAGCCTTGCAACTTCCTGTGTGTGTGTGTCTGTAGATTTCCTTTTTAAGGCTGTGGCATACAGGGTGTGTTAAGACAAGAATTCTCAAACACAGGTGATGGGAGAATAAATTTTTAGAGGATATTTGGCAAGTGTCTACGAAGGCCTTAAAATATTTATCCCCTTTGTCTTAGGGCTTGCATTTCTAGAAGGATGATCTAAGAAA
>NW_024423786.1:58999908-59078945 GCF_017311325.1 Ursus maritimus | reverse complement strand
GTGTGGGGCCAAGAGATCCGTCACTGGAGATGCCCCACGTGGGGACACCCCGGCTGCAGAGGCACCGACCCACGCGCAGGCCTCCCTGCTTCGTCCAGGGAGAACTCCTTGCCTTGTGCTATAAAAACACCACCAATCTTCAAGCTCCCAGGCTGCAAAATTTGCAAGACTCCTGCTGAGCTGGACGGGAGGCTCGGATGTGATTATTTCTGCAGGGAGGGGTGTCACTCCTGGGGAAAAGCGAAGGGGGTGGACACTGCCCCGTGGGCAGGGTGAGCAACATGGCCGCGAGAGGAAGGAGGAGGACGGTCCCTGTGGGATCAGCACGGAGGCCCGACGTGACTTCGCAGCTGGGTGGGCCAGCCCCCTCTCCTCCCTCCACTCCACTCTCGAAAGACAAGAGCACAGCCGAATATTCCTGGGGGCACAGGGTCGGCAGAGGTGGGGTGGGGTCTCTCGGCAGAGGGGTCAGGGTGCATGTCCGGTGGGCGTGACGGGCAGGGGTCTGTCTTGCGGCTGCAGGGGTGGGGGTCACGGCCTGGGCTAAACTCCTGAGGTGGCGTGCACGGCTAGCATTCCACCAAAGTGCCACCCGCCTCTGGGGGCTCAGCGTGGGCCTCATTTATTTCTGTGTCCCTGCGGTGCGGTCGCCGGCCCACCAGCCCGCCACTGCCCGCTCCTGCGGGGTCTGCGTGCGGGAATCGCACTGGGGCGCGGCCCTTGGAGCGGCAGGGCACGCGGTCTTCTGTATCCGTCACTTCCAGGAACTGCGTGGGCACCCGGGGCTCTCGCAAGTAGCAATTTACTAGAACAAAACCCAAATCCCTGGTCAGATTCAGAAAGCAATGAAATAAATAGGATTGCATCTTTCATCTGCAGGCAGGACGGTGGAGACACACCCACGCACCGGCTTGAAATCACCTTGTTTGCGATCCTTTTCACCAGACGCGGCTGATCAATCAATCCCCGCTTTCATTTAAACCCAGAGCACAGGGGGAAGCACAGAACAAAAGCTCCTTTTCTCCTTGCAGGAGTCTTTGAAACCAGCTGTTCCTATTTCTTAAATCTGCAGACCCCCCCACTCCCATCCTGTGAACCCTCCTCCTACTTGTTATCCTTGGGAAATATTCAGCAGGAAAGGAACATCTGGGAACACAGGTTTCCATGGAAAAGACAGCAGGCCCGGCTTTGTTCTCAGCGCGGGCTGATGGAGCCGGTCTCTCTGAGGGCGGCGGGGAGCCGCCACTGGGGTCGCCACGGTGCTGGGCGCCTCCTCTACCTTCAGCTCTTTCCCTTCAAGCTGCACGGTTCCACCTGCCGACTCTCCCCCCCACCCCCGCCCCCAGCCCGGCTTTATCGCAGTGGGGATGCGGAGAGCTGGCCTCGGAGCTTCCCCGGCTCTTCCCCGTGTCTTCCGCCTCTGCTCCAGGCCCGCGCGGCATTGCCGGCCTCTGCAGGACCATGGCCGTGTTTCAGCTCTGTTCGTGTGCGGCTCTCGGGCGGCCGGTCAGGCTGTGGCCAAGCAGGACAGAGATGGCCTTCTTCTCACTTGGGGCCCAGAGACAGAGACAGGAGAGAGGGGGGCGTGGACCTTGGAGGTGGTAGAGTCCAGCTCCCTCCTTTAGAGACGAGGACCGCAGGCCCAGAGAGACTCAGTAACGGGCCCACGGTCACACAGCGAGGTAGACACTGGGCCTCGCCTCCCAGCTTCCGTGTGCTGCTCCGTCCAGGGCGCCGTGGGGCCTGAGATGTCCTTGGTGGGGGAAGCGGAATGTATCTGGCTGAGCTGAGCTCTGTGGCAGAATGACAAATGGCCCCCTTGCATTGCTAGGAAGTGGGTTCTGGGAACAAGGGCAGGGGAGCCATTTATCGGCCAGCGGCGGGAGGGGGGGCGGCTTAGAGTGAGGCGGAGGGGGGTGTAAAGGGTCTCCACCTCATCACTGACAGAGACTCTGGGGTGGACCCATGCTTCAGACGCGGGGCCCCCATGTCGTCAAGGCCAGCGCCGGGCAAAGAACACCCTTTTAATTTAAACTGCATTTAAAGGCAGAGCTTTTCAATTTATTTTAATTGCAACCCCGAGCCTTGCAACTTCCTGTGTGTGTGTGTCTGTAGATTTCCTTTTTAAGGCTGTGGCATACAGGGTGTGTTAAGACAAGAATTCTCAAACACAGGTGATGGGAGAATAAATTTTTAGAGGATATTTGGCAAGTGTCTACGAAGGCCTTAAAATATTTATCCCCTTTGTCTTAGGGCTTGCATTTCTAGAAGGATGATCTAAGAAAATGTTCAGAGGTGGAGACCAAGAAGTTTATGGCCGTCCTAACGAGATTCAGTCTCCATGTCCCACCCGTGAAGACCCAACGCTGAGGGGCGGTGTATCCGTTTGGTAAGTTTTTACAAATCATTTAAAAGCGCTGTATGAATTCTGGGGACGTGAGAAACCCTCATTATATGTCAGAAGGAAAAGGGGGGGCGCTCCCGTCTGTACGTATCTTCCCACTATCTTTTCTTCCCACGTTTTCATCTTTCTCTCTTTAGAATCTTTACCTCGTCTTCGAAAAAGGGCAAGAAGGGGACATGTCCTGTGCTTACAGTGGCTTCCTCTGGGAGAAGGGGGCTTTGGGGTGGTTTTAAACACCTTCCGGTTTTCCATGCTGGCCTCCCATGATTTTTTAGGGTGGCTCACATGCAGCCGAGGTCGTGGCCGGGCCGGGGCTGAGATCTGGAGTCTGCGGTGGGTGGAGGCGAGTGATGGCCTCTCCCCTCCCAGGTATCAGTTTCCCCCCCAACGGGTCTCCAGGAGGCCCGTGGATGTGGCGCAGGTGTTGGGACGAGGATGCGTGTGCCCAGCGGCCTGGGCTGGCCTCGTCCCTTCGCGTCCCCAGCCGGCAGGGGCCCCGGGAGAAGTCCAGCACAGCAGACAACACTGGAGAAACGGTAAGGTGGCCGCTGCTTGAACGCCCACCCCCCACCCCCACCTGTGGACCCAGTCACCATGGCAACTGGTGTGTGTCCTGGGAAGAAAGATGCTCTTGTCGCTCTGGGGGGAAGGCGGCACGGCTGAGGGGCCCCTGGGGGCGTCCGAGGGTCAGGGTGGGGGTCTCAGCCACTCTGCTGTGGTGGTGAAGCAGGACAGAGGGGCTCCGAGGGCACATGGGCCTGGGGCAGCAGGGGCTCCGAGCCACCCGCGAGGGGGTGGGGGGCAGGGCGCTGAGCAGGACCCCAGTGTGGAGGGAAGATGAGGGAGGGCCTGGGGAGGCTCTGGGGCCAGAGGGGTGACCTGTGTGTGCCCGGAGTGGGTCTGAGGACCTATTAGAAATGCCGCGGTGGAGGGCGTCCAGCCAGCCGCGACCTGGCTTTGTGACAGTCGTAAGGTTCTGTGTAATGAGAACATCTGCATAGAGCGGGGGTCACAGGCTCGAGCTCGTGTGCAGACGTATTTCACGGGGTTGAAGCCGTGGGATGCCCTCAGGCAGGTCCTAGCCTCCAGCGGCCTCCCCCTCCAGCCTCTCCTGCTACAGCCCCCGGGACCTGCTCCCAGGACCTTCCCAGTGGTCTGTGCCCAAGCGCTCGGGGGGCCGTGAGTCCCTCCACAGCCCCTTCCTCCCTCCAATCACCGCTGCAACCACTAGCCTGCGCTCGGGCTGCCCCACCTGCCCCAGGGGCGCCGCACCCCTCCTGACCCCCACGTGGTCCCAGCCTTCCTGTCTGTGTGTCCCTCCTCGGGCACGGTGATGACTTCATCCTCTGCTCTCTCCTCACTAGCCCCGGAGCAGAGCGCCACCGATGTCCGTGCCCTCAGAGCCACGGTGTCCGATCCCACCCCACGGCAGAGAAGCCACAGGCTCAGAGAGGTTCGGGGAGCCCCCCAGAGTCACACAGCGCCTGAGAGAATCAGAGCTGGCCCCAGAGCTCAGGCCTTCCGCCATCAGATGCCTGCTGGTCTTTCCTTGTGTCGGTTCTCACAACGTGGGGGAAGCAGGGTGCTTTCGTCACTTGAAAGGGACGGGGCACAGGGGTAGTGGAGGCAGGCGGGGGGTGTGGCTGGTGTGCATTTCGTCCTCAGAGATGACTGAGCCGTACAGTCCAGGAAACTCACCAGGGTCAGTCGTTTTCCGGAAAGGTGACTTCCTCCCTCGGGCAACCTCTTGTGTGCCAGGACGGGCCCTGTCGAGCAAGGGCCCCCAAGGAGGGTCCTGAGCGCATGGCCTTGCTCTCCGTCTGGACAGGGAGGAAGGACTTGTTGGTCCCGTGGGCACGGACTCTGCAGCCAGACCACCCGGCCCGAATCCCAGCTCTGCTGTGTGACTTTGGGCGCTTTACTTAACTGTTCTGGGCCTCGGTTTCCTAGGCTCCTCTGAGCGTGTTGAGAGGGTTCAGTGAGCTGATGGGTGTGAGGTGCTCGGACCAGCCCCAGCGCACGGGCGGCCCTCCCGATGTGCTCCCGTCGTTATTACTGTCCTCCTGCCCTGGACGTGGGTGGTAGAGGGCCACGAATCAGGACACCTGGGCTCGCCCTTCCTCTCTTGGCGCCTGACTCCCCGGCATGGGTGGGGACCACGTTCTTGGGGAGTCTGCCGGTTCCTCGCCTGTGGTTCCTGCTCTGTAACTACGTTGGACCTAAGCCTCCCGAGTCGATGGGGAAGGTGAGGGACGTTGAGAGCCCCCCCAAATCCTGCTCCTTCTTAACGAGCCGCCACCTCTTTCTGTGCGACATGGAGCAGCGTGGGACCCGTCCTGCCCCCAGGCGGCCTCATCTCCGTGGAGCAGGTGCTCCCGAGTGTGGACTCCTGGGGGTGCCTGGGAGCGAACGGCCAGCGCCCTGTCCTTGAGGGGCATGAAGTCCCTTTACACTGCAGGGCACTAAGCGTCACATGGCCCAGGCACAGGGGATGGTGTGATCCCAGCTGGGGCGTGGGGAGGCCTTCAGGAGGAGGGAGCACCCGAATCACAAGGGTCCAGTAGGAGGCGATGGGGAGAGGGAGGGGTGAGCGCTGCAGGGAGAGGGACTGGCCCCGGCCGAGGCCGAGGAGTGCAGCCCTGAAGGTGAGCTGGGGATGTCCAGCGGTCCTGCCCACTGTGGTGCAGCGCCCGGCCCTCACCTCCTGGGCCAGGGGGTGGCTCTGCAGGAGGGGGCGACCCAGGACCCTCTGGGCAGGCTGCGTGAGGGAGGCGGGAGGCCCGGGGCACGCCTCTGCCTCCACAAGCCGTCCAGCCTGTCCTGGGAAACCAGATGCAGTGGCCTTCCGTGGCTCCCTCGCTGGGGTGGGCCTAGAGGGGGCATCGTGGGGCTCCCTGCAGGTTTTGAGGGGTTGCCCGCCTCTGTGCTGCACAAAGGAGGCTCTGTAAACCCAGCTCGGCTGCAAAGCCGGGTTGGGGGGTCGGCCTGGGGGCCAGGGGCTGTGCAGAAGGTTGTCTGCACAGATCCTGGGCCTGTGAGGCACCCCTGGGGACTGAGCAGTAGAGGGCTGCAGGCCATGTCTTTCTGAGCCTTCAGATTTCCCACCATCTGCTTAGTGGGACCCCCTGTTTAAATTCTCCACGTGTCTTGGTTCCACAGAATAATTAGCATCCATTTGCTCCTAGAGCTCGCTTGGTGATGTGAGTCATTGTGGGAGCTTTCGGCACGGCTCAAGAAATTTCCATTGGATGCAAAGTTGAAAACGGCTGGACTGGGACCCTGGTGGGGGGCTCACTTCTTGCTCACCAGCATCTGGCGCCTCCGTCGGCTTCCCCCGGCCCGTGTCTTGCCTTCTGAGTGCCGAGGACGGGGAGCGGGGGGCACAGTGGTGGGAGGGGTCCTATCCTCTGGGGACAGCGTGTGGGGGGGCTCACAATGAGGGGCCCACCGGGTGGGAGGGGAGGAGAAGGCTCCTAGCACTGCCTTCACCCGATGACTGAGCTTCAGTAAGGGAGGGGTTTCCGTGCTGAGCTGTGGAGGGGCTCCCAGAGGCCCCCTCCCAGCTCAGGGTGAGGTCTGGTGCAGACCCCGTTCTCGGACATGTTTGCTGCAGGGAGGAACATGCCTGTTCCCTCTCTCTCTCTCCCCTGCTGAGCAGCCCGGCCTCTGCCTGCCCCAGGGGCTCAAAGCCCCGTGGCTTCTCCTGGGAGCAGTGGCTTTCACTCCAAGAACTCGGCCATTCCAGTGCGGGCTCTAGTGCACCTTCTGGGCCAGTCTCTCCTGTGGGCATGCGAGTCCCCGAAATCATGCCTCACACTCTCTTGGCTTCAAAATCCTCGCATACGTGGTCTCCTCTGATCCCCCAAGCACCCTGCCATGTGGGTGTGAAGGTCCCATCCGAGGCTCAGGGAAACGGAAGCATGTGCTTTGTGATTCTGGCCCTCTCTTTGCCCATCTGTAAGACGCCAGGCTGGACAAGAGGCTCCCTGAGGGGCTGTCCACACAGTCTCCTCCATGTGGTGTGTGTTGGGACCCTTCCCTGGACAGCGCTGACACTAGCCGACAGGTACTAACACATGTCCCCTTAAAAAAACCCCAAATGGATGGGATGATGCTGTGGGGACGGCCCCTCTCGCTGCAGGCCTCTGACTGTTGACGTCCCCACGGTCTTCAGACCTCACCATGGAGTTTCCAAAAAGCAGCGTTGTCCCCAAGTGGTATGTGACTTTTAGGGGGTCCCAGAGATGATTTTAAAAGGTGTCACACTGAATCACCTAGTGAGAAATGATTCCCTTTTCAAATCTCTTTTCCTCCTCCGATTACATCCCGGGGACAGTCCTGGTTGGATGCTGACCCCCGTCCCCCCAGCGTGACTTCCCTTGTGGTCGCGAAGGGAGAGGCTCTAGCTCGGGGCCTCGGGCGGGTGGGAGCTCCTCGCTTGCACTGTATTCGTTCTTCCCGGTGAACTTCACTTGATGGCTAGTGACCCTGGCGTTTCGTTTTTGGTCGTGATAGCAAGTTTTTCTTTGAAAATAGAAATTTATTTCATGAAGAAAGGAGCAACTTTTGAAAAGTTAAAAAAATAGATCATAATACGAGGATATATGTCATTTACATAGTTTTTAAAGAATAATATACAACCGTAGGATGATCCCGAGACCGGAGAATTCACGCTGATTTGGGGTTTCTGACTCACCCGCCGATCCTGTTGGGCCTTGGCAGTTCTCCTCTGAGATCTCCTTTCTGGTCCAGGACCCCACTTTGCATCTAGTCCTAGCTAATTTAATCCCCTTCCAGCCTGTGACAGTTCCGGAGTCCGTCTTTATTTTCCATGAGCTCCATACGCCGGTTATTTGGGAGAATATATCGCTCAGGTTGGGTTCGTGGGGTGTTTCCTCGTGTCTGCCGTGGAAGGGCCGTTTTGCCTCCTCCCCGCACCACGTCTGGAGGCGCCTGACGTCAATACACCCTGGGGACGTTTGGGCACACGTGCGTGGCTGAGGTGTGGGACACCTGCCACGGGCAGAGGGAGTTCGTGGCTGTCCATCCCCTGGTAGCCTTTGCAACGCGGATTCGTGTCTGCACAACGGCTCTCCCGCCCCGGCCTCTGTGAGCGTCCTCTGCCCGGGTCGTAACTCACGGCCCGGCTCCACGGTGGCCGTGACGGGAACCTGCATCTGCGTCCCCGTGGCCCGCTCCCCGCGGCCGGGCCTGAATGGTGATGGAGCCCAGACTCTGTTTAGCCTTTATTGCCGTGCTTTCTGAGACACGCTCATGCCAGCTGGGACGGACGGCGCGAGACCGTGCTTTGGGCTTGATCTCCTCTTGGATGGAGCTTTTTCGGCGAGCAGAAAAAGACGTCTGGGCAGGTGGGAGTCGGGACCCCCTCAGCAGGGGCATCTCTGCCGTATCTCCTTTCAACCCCGGAAGAGATCTTCCCGACAGATCTCGCTCACTGTCTGTTGCCAAACCATTGCTTTGTTTGACTTTCTTTCCCCTCAGCTTCAGGAAAATGTCGTGCGAAATCACACCCTCTTCCCTCTGCGAGCTGGAGAGACGCTCTCTTTCGGCCTCCTTCCCCCGCCGGACTCCTCCCGGGGCTCGTGAAGGATGCTGGGGGCTCGCACCTGCTGCCGCTGCCCCAGGCAGCCTGCTCAGGCCTCACCGGGTATTTCCCCATCAGAAAAGCCAGTTACCCGGAGGAACACCCCTTCCTCTCCCTGGCGTCTGCGGAACGTCTGTGGAACGAGGAGCTGGGGCCACAGGGAGGCCCCCGGACACCCCCGGGGCCTGCAGGGATCCCACCCCCCGGCTCAAGCGGAATTTGGCTCCCGGCATCACTGCCTCGCGCCGACTGGCTTCACATGTTGAAGCCGACACGTGAAGATGAGAAATAAGTTAGTTGTGATTCTTTGTCAATATACGTCATTCCCTGATTTTTCTTGCTTCTGGGCAATGTCCTGGTTTCTGCCCTGAAATGCAGGGGAGACTGAGCCATTTCTCCGGAGCAGAGAGTCGGGGAGCTGAGCGGGCAGGGGGGCAGGGACGGTGCGGCCGGGGGCTCTGTAGAGAGAGGGTTCATTAAGATGGAGCAGTGGGATCGGCTGAGAATCTTGAGTGAGTAACAGGGGGGAGGCCCTGCGCGTTCCTTCTGTCCCCGCAGTAACGTTTCTCTGCAAAGTCAGGATTGATTCTCTGTGGCGAGACCGGTGATACTGTTTCTGGCCCCTGAGCTGTGACGGACGGGACGGAGTGTGGACAGAGGCGATGTGAGCCGTCTGCAGGACTGGGTTAAAACCATCTCGCACGACCCTCCAGTCCCCGGATGGATGTTTTATAAGGATGGAAGGAGCCTGGGTCCCTGAGTCCCCACGCCGAGGACAGCCCCCGAGGACAATGTGCTGGCTTGCTTGGGCTGTGACGCGAACAGGAAACCCTCCCCTGTTTTGTGAAGTCGCTGAGATGCCAATGTTGCTAATTCTCGACTGTCTATCCTGCCTTGTCCGGGCACTGCTGTGGTTCCTGCTCTCTGCATCCAGGAAGGGTATGGGGCCGCGAACGGAGAGGTGTTGCTGTGTGTCTGCGAAGTGAGGGTCGGGGAAGGAAGTAACGGTCATGGAGGCACGGACATGCAGATGCCTGCACAGGCTGGAAAACCACTCGGTAACAATGATAAAGTAGCAGTAAAGCTGAAATTCCCATGGTGTCAGGGACTGTGCTAACAAGCCCTTAAACCCCACAGCAGACCTGCCAGATAGGCCTGTTATGATTCTTATTTTCAGAGAGGGCGAGTAACTTTCCAGAGGCCACACAGGATCTGGACTCAGGAGTCTGTCCTCTGCGTCACCACACGAAGACAAGGACACCTGCAGGGGGCCGGGACAGGCACACAGCACGGCAGAGACAGCGTCTAGACTGTCCTTGTCCCCAGTGCGGGCACCACTCAGCTTTCCGGTCGCAGCAGTGACAGGAGCAGACTGCGGCTTCTAACAAAGACTTGAATGAGATTCCCCAGCGGCTCAGGACATTTTGCTCCCCTCTGGGTAACTTCCCGATGCTGCCGTTCTGCACACCCTGTTGGCTCCCCCTGCTCTGTCCCTCCCCGGCCCATGGCCCATGACGGTGCTGGGTTGTTTAATGTTCCTTAGATACCAGGGATCCTTCCCTGAATAACAAACAGGATTCACCCTTCAGAGGAATTTGCAGTTCCCCTCTCGTGCTGGCAGCTTCCCCAGGAGGCGTTCTTCCTCGAGGCTTACCACCTGTTCCCGCAGACTCCCGCCTCTGACGGTGAGAAGCCAGTTCCGGATGACTTAAGCCCCGGGGATTTACCGGCTTGGTAGGGGACGCGTCAGGCTTGGCGTGAAAACAGACCAGTGTGGCACCAGGGACAGAGGAAGGGGGCTGTCCTGTCTAGACACTGCCTGGGGGATAAGTGAACCTCTGTGTCTGAGTCTCGCAGTCACTCTGTCTGCGCTCAAATGAGGGGGAGGGAAGATGTGAATGGCTTGCTTGGGCTGCGAAGCTGGCTTAACCCTGAGCACGTTAGTTCGTGACTCAGTTTCCTCAGCTGTAAATTGAG
The DNA here is from genome assembly GCF_017311325.1 of Ursus maritimus. Taxonomy (NCBI): domain Eukaryota; kingdom Metazoa; phylum Chordata; class Mammalia; order Carnivora; family Ursidae; genus Ursus; species Ursus maritimus. The sequence goes on along the minus strand of NW_024423786.1, from coordinate 59,068,959 downwards.
GACACGAATAGTAGCTACTCCTGAGGTTATGCAAACTCAAATAAGACGATGCTGCTGGGTGTTTGGCCGGCTTGCTTTGAGCCTAGTACAGGGCCAGGCACAGAGTCGATGCTCTGGAAGACAGCACGGGGTGATTACATGATGCGATGCACAGAGAAACAGGTAGCTGCCGCTCTCATACGCGGCGGTCGAGCTCTTCGAAGCCGTCGTTAGGCGCTGCTTCTCACTGGGTCAAAACAAGGAAAATCAGCCTCCAAGAATCTCGGTGCGTTGAGGTATCAGACCCGCCCTCCTTAGCAAGTGTTTTCTGTCTCTGGTCCTCACTCTGGAAATACTGCCCAATGTTGCTGCCCCTTGCCCGAGTCCCTCACAAATGCTGCTGGTGGTAAACCGAGCCCCGCTCAAGGAGGCGCCTCGGGTGCAGACGGGTTGCCTTCCACGTCCGTTCTTGTGTCCTATTTGATTAATTTTGTATCTAGCTTCATTAGGTCTCATCCCTCATTTCAAAGGCGTCCTTCAGATGGGACACGGGAGGCGGCAGAGGAGGGAGGCGGAGCAGGGGACAGACTGATGCAGGGAAGTCATGAATGCCCACGAAAGAGCCACGGAGATTTACCACCCTTGGAGCCCCGCTGCGGCTCATGCTCACAGGATGAGCTCATTGCTGGCGTGGCAGCACTTTCCAGGCTCGAGTCACAGAGCCCCAGTCACCGTGAGATAGCCACTTTCCACGCTGTTAATCATCAGAGTGGCCGGCGAGTGCTGACCCATTTAGCGGTGATGCCCAAGCAGGTGACAGCGACTGCAGCTGGACCATGGGCACGCGCCCTGGGCTCTGTGATCTCTAAGTGGGTTGCCCTGCAGCTGAAGGTGACAAATCCAGCTTAAATGGGTCAGGGCCAAGATTTAACTCTGTCTGCTACACCGGAATTCTGGGCCTGTCCTCATCAGGGCTGATGACTCCCTCCCTTCCATTCCTCCCCATCCTCCCCATGTCCCACCTCATCTTGGGACTCTGAGGAATCATCCAACATTTATTCAATTCAATTCAATAATTACTTATCGAGTTGTGTAGCAGACACCTCAGGTCTTTGTGTCATGTCTGTCTCATCGGTCCGTCTCTAATTTCAGCTGTGGCTGTAGAGGTGTGGCTGTGGATGAAGGCTGAGCCTGGATCATGGCCATAGACTGAGCCTAGATCGTGGTCACAGACTGAGCCCAGATCGTGGTCACAGACTGAGCCTGGATCGTGGTCACAGACTGAGCCCGGATCGTGGTCTCAGACTGAGCCTGGATCGTGGCAATAGACGGAGCCTGGATCGTGGTCACAGACTGAGCCCAGATCGTGGTCTCAGACAGCCTGGATCGTGGTCACAGACCGAGCCTGGATTGTGGTCACAGACTGAGCCTGGATTGTGGTCACAGACTGGGGCCGGATCTTGCTCACAGACTGGGGCCGGATCTTGGTCACAGACTGGGCCTGGATTGTGGTCACAGACTGAGCCTGGATTGTGGTCACAGACTGGGGCCGGATCGTGGTCACAAACTGAGCCTGGATTGTGGTCACAGACTGGGCCCCGTTGTGGTCAGACTGAGCCCTGATCATGATCACAGACTGAGTCCCAGTTGCAATCACAGACTGAGCCCTGATCACAAGACAGCACGGTGAGAGAGAGATTGGTAATGGCTCAGCTCAGGTCACCCCACATCTGCAGTCACAGGTGGGGGAGCCATGCCCACTCATGGGGACATAGGGAGTGGAAGAATCAGGGTAAACGCATCCTGCTCATGACCAAAGGTGGTGACAATTATGGTAGCTTGCGTCCTCAGGCTTCTGACTTGGAGAAAGCTTCTTCAGTTTTGGGCAGAGCGTGGTGAGGTTTCCAGAGCTCCGTCTTGTGGCCTTTAGCTTACAATGGTTATTGTATTGTGCAGGAAAATTAACCGGCAATTAAATTTCTGAAAAAAATGTTTGAAACTCTTATAAGCCATGCCTCATTGTTTTGCAAGATTGGGTACACAATGTAATAATTCCATCTGCAAATTAATTTTCCTTCACTCACAGCTTCTGACGTAACTGCTCGGCTACTCATCGTCCCTTTATTCAGTGCACGGTTACTGTGTACATTCTGTGAGCTGGGCAGTCGGGGGAAGGGCGGGTCAGACATAGCCTCTGTCCTCCAGGCAGCTCCCTGTCTAGAAGGAAGGCAGAATTTTCTCAGAAATAAAGGTCACAGGAGGCAGAATGTGAGCATTTCATTAGGAAGAGCTGGGCAGTGCTTTGGACTTCCAGATAGGGGAAGGAATTCTCTTGACTTTGAAAGAAAGTGGGAGGTGGCAGGAACCATGTATGGATCATGTGCTTTGTGCCAGACCCTGTCGTGGTCATTTTGCATCTGGGATCTCGTTCAGTCCTCAGAACAGAGCTGGGAGGTAGGGTGATTATCCCCATTTACAGATGGGGAAACTAAGGCTTGGGCTGGTTGGATGATCGGCTTGAGATCACAGAGCCAGGAAGTGCTGGAGTCTGGACTGGAATGCAGAGCTGTCTGATTAAAACATCTCCCACCAAACGTGCCACTGCTCTGAGGATGACCTCTCTGCCACGTGGTCTGTGGCCTTCCTGCTGCCCATTGGCACACAGGAAGAGCTGGTCCAGGTCTAGACATCAGCGATGCTGAGACAGGATGACTGAGTGCCCTGAAGAGAGAAGCTGCTTCTTCCTTGGGACTGGAGAAGAAATGGCTAATCTGTCATGTTTTGAGTATCTACTTGGTGCTTTCCATGCATTTGTTCATGGAACCCTCACTCCAGGAGGTAGGCATTATTATCTGCATTTTTTTAAAGAAATGAAGGGCAGGGACATTAAACATCCTATCCAAGGTCACCCACAGAGGGCAACGGGTGGGGCCACACGTCAAGTCCAGGTCTATCTGGATCTGAGTTTGCCTCCGTGTCTCCCCATGCTGCCTCCCTCATGGCATGCTTACAAGCAGCCCGACTGCGACAGGCGCTCACAGGTGTACAATGCAGGGTGCTCTTAGAAGTTTCTATAATTGGGATAAGGAAGAAGGGATGACTCGTTCTGAGAATGAAGTCCTAATCTTGGTTCTGTGTCCCCATCCCTACCTGGGTCCTTAGATGGAACCAGCTGTCTTGTCTACCTCTTCCTGTGGTCCAGCCATCTTGTCTACCTCTTCCTGCGGTCCGGCCGTCTTGTCTACCTCTTCCTGTGGTCTGGCCATCTTGTCTACCTGCAGTCTAGTCCGGCCCATGGTAGCTACTCGCACCTGGACGTGGGCAGTCCTCTAATCCTGCATGGATGCTCCCCCGACCTCTAACCCGCCTGTTGGTCTCCTAGATGCCTCCTTCCACATGACCCTGGGAATGCACGCCCAGCCCACTGGACAAAGCCTGCACCTTCTCCTGCCCGTGTCCCCACCTTCCCCGTCTCAGTGAATGGTGCCAACTCTCTCTCATTCCTACAAATAACAACCTGGTGACTGTCCTTCCTCTGTATCTCTCCCTTTCCCCACCCCTGCACCCCTGCACCCCTACCTTCGCTCAAGCCTCGTCCCTTCCCCGGAGCTGCTGCTGCCTCTGTACCAGAGCCAGAGTGGTGGCATGGGCCCGGGGCTCAAACCAGGTGTGTGGATGGCCTGTGGCAGGTTAATCTCTCTGTGGCTCATTTTCCTCATGAGCCCCGTGCAGGGTGGTTGTGTGGATTCAGGAAGCAAGTGGGAAGCAAGTAGAAAAGGATGTTAGCTAATGCTATTGCTATTTGGGTAAATCTGAGGACGCCTACTGCTGCTCACGACTGTTTGCTGGCTCCTCGTGGCCTCTAGATTAAATCCAAGCTGCTTACCAGCCTTGCTATCAGGCCTCTGACTGTCTCCCTTGCTTCATACCCTGTGTCATGGAGCTCATCCCACACCCCCGCCTCTACCTCCCAGCTATCCTCACTACTAATTTCATCCATCTGCTGGAAACTCAGGTCTCCAGGCTGCAGCACAGAGAGGGAAACAGAGGCAGAGCCCAGCAGGTGTCCTGAGCCAAGGAGCTGGAACAAGGTATCAGAAGACGTGGGGAGAGCCCCACAGACAGAGTTCAGGTGCCCTGCAGAGGGTCCAGCTCAACTGTTCATTGAGAAATGGCTGCTCCTGCATCTGGGGAAACCACCTGAGGCCAGGGACACTCCGTACAAAGGATCAGAGGTGACAACACCCTATGCTCACGAGGGGCAGAGGATAGTGCCCGTTCCCACCAGCCAGGCTAGGAGCTCAGGTCCACAGGGTGCCGAGTTAGGTCCCAGGAGGCTCTGCCTTGGGACAGGGGAGTGATGAACACTACTCTGGTCCTGCCTGGCAAGCCTGGTGGGCATACTCCAGAAGGGTTGAACTGTTTTCAAGTAACTTAGCTGCACCCCAGAACACAGCTCAAGGACATTTAAGGGAACTCTAAAATATCCAGCACCCAACAAGGGAAAATTTACAGAATCTCGTATCCAGTACAAAGGTATCAGACATACAAAGAATCAGGAAAACATGACCCATAAGGAGGACAGACATCGTGGTCAAAATCAACCCAGAATGAAACAGATATTAGAATCATCAGATGGAGACATGGAACCAGATATTGTAACAGCGTTCCATGATTCTGAAAAGCTAAGTAGAGACATGGGGGATGATAAGAAGAAGACCACACTCAACTTCTAGAGTTGATGCTGCGGCCGTGGATGCAAAAACCCCTCTGATGGCGTTAATGCAGACCGGGCATCGCGGAGGAAGAGATTCGAGAAGGGCAAGACAGAGTGATGGGAAGTATTCAAAATTAAAAATATGGAGGGGCGAAGACTTTGAAAAACAAGCAGAGCCCCCCGTGGGTTGTGCAGCCACCTCAAAGGTCTTTATAACATGTAATCAGAGCCCCTGAAGAGGGGCTGGCGGAGAAAACATTTGAAGAGATAATGGCTGAAAAATTTCCAAATTTTATGAAGACTATTTTATGAACGCACATTCAAGAGGCTCAACAAATCTCAAGCACATGGAGGCACACCATGACCCAATGGTTAAAAATCATATCTGTATAACAAACATCGTCATAAGCTTTCTTATCTCTCCTTTGTTCTCCTAAAAAACCCATTTGTCTTCCTTAAAGAGACCCATTTGTACTTCCCATAGGAGCCTCTTCTCTCTCTTCCCTTTCTCCCACTACGTTAAGCATATGAGCCCTATATGCTAACCACCTGTTTGAACTACTCATCGTTGAGCACTCCTGCACATATGAGCATTGCACATGTAAATAAACGTTGCATAACTCTTTCTCTTGCTTATCTGTCTCTTCTCACTTTAATTAGCAGGCCCCTGAGTAGAGAACATAAGAAGGTAGAGGAAAAGTTTTTCCTCCCCTGCACTACTCACACACAGCCCTCACCTCCAGAGCCTCAGCCTCTCTCCCAAGTGGGATGATCTAGGAATTGTGTCCACAAATGTGTGTTTCCTAAACCCACCAGGAGTTCTTGTGCTAGAATAATTTGTCCTTCTATCTGCATAGGTTTAAGAAAACCAGAGCTGGCTTGTTTCTTTGGGGGATGGGTTAAGATAAGCCCAAATTACCCAAAGGAATATTCACATTTTTAGGCCAGGCACTATCGGCAGACTTTCTGGGTTTAAGAAAACATATCCCTAAGGTGGAGTACAAGCAGAAAATTGCAAAGCTTTTGTCAAAATATTTGGCCACTAAATAGCTCCTATCTGTTTAATAGAAGTATCTGTACTCTGTTGTGTGACCCTCCCCCAAAGAAGAGCCTCTGCTGATTTGTGCTGGCAATTTGAGAATAAGAACCTTTAAAAAGTAACCAGATATCTAGTTCAAGGTGGTAGACAGTATACACTGGCAGCCGCCTCTTCCTGCCCTAAATTCTGAGAAGTGACTGAAGTAATTATTTTAAGAAGGTCCCGTAACCATGCTGGCAATGAAGGAGATGGGCAGTAATTATGAGAAGTCCCTTCTCAGAAGAACGAGCAGGGAAACTGCAGTCAGAACACTCCTGAAGGAGAGACACTCACGGAGGGTGGGGTGGGTCCCTGATGTGGCAAGACTGGAGACCGTGACCCAGGGAGGAGCACCCCCAGGTACCTGACGGGCGGTTGATGGGGATGCAGTCCTTTTGTCCGGTGACAGTGGTACCTCCTGCGTCTTGTTTCAAGGGCAGCAGTGGCTCTTGGGTCAGAGAGGCTTGGCAGGGGCTGGGGTGGCTGACAATACTTCAGAAAAACCAGACAGCCCCCGTGTCCAGATAAGTTAGTGTCCTCCCCCCACCAGATCTCACCATCATCATGAGGGAGGCTGGGAAACCTGCCAGCTCCTTCCTCCATGTGGGCTCTTGTATGTTGATACCCTCTCTCCAATCTGGCACGCAGGGAAGGTTCACAAAGAAAGATGAACACACAACCAGAAACCAGAAACCAACAATGTGTGGGGGAAGCCAGCCCCACCAAGAGGCACCAAACACAACAGATGAACTTTTGTCTGAAAACAGAGGTTAAGAAAGCAAGCAGAGCAAGACTCTGAATGCTAACTTTAATGAGTAGTCTTCTGAAGAGGCGAGGAGATACTGCAACGGTCCAGTCAACCCTTGTGTTGACACCCTTGTTCACAGCAGCTCTGTTCATGATGGCCGGAGGGCGGAAGCAGATTGAGTGTCACCTGATGGATGAATGGACACGCATGATGGGGTAAGTCCATGCACACGCCTTAGAAGGAAGGGAATTCTGACACCTGCTACAGCGTGGAGGAGCCTGGAGGACACGATGCCAAGTGAACTGACCCAGTCACCAGCGGACAAGTACTGCGTGATTCCACTTTGATGAGGCCAAATTCTCAGAGACAGAGAGTTGATGGTGGTGGTCAGGGGCTGGGGGCCAGGAGGACGTGGGGAGCCAGTGTTTCACGGGGACAGACTTTCAATTCGGGAAGATGGAGTAGCTCTGGAGGTGGATGGGGGGGGAATGGTTGCACGACCCTGAATGTACTTAACTCCCAGCACACTTAAACCTCGCGAAAATGGTAATTTCCCCCAGCTGTATTATGGAATAATTGACAAATATAATTGTATATATTTAAAGCATACAGTGTGGTCCTAGTGTAAAGTTGACAGGTTTTTTTTTTTTCCTTTTTGCAATGCAAGCACCTGACTTAAGTTTCGATTGTCAGGTGTCTGCTTCCAAACTGGCTCTGTCAATACACGCGCGCCGGGGGTGCCTGGGTGGCTCAGTCGGTTGAATGTCTGACTTTTGATTTTAGCTCAGGTTGTGATCTCAGGGTCATGAGATTGAGCCCCTCATCGGGCTCCGTGCTCAGCAAGGAGTTTGGAGAGTCTCTCTCTCCCTCTCCTTCTGTCCCACCCCTGCTCACTTTCTCTCTCTCTATCAAATAAATAAATCTTAAAAAAAAAAACAAAAAACAAATGTGCATCAGCCCTGCTGCCAGATGATGAACCTCTTCCCGCCAGGCTCCTTTGTTTTGGAGACCTTGAATGATTTTGATAAGTGACCATTTGGACCACTTGTGTTTTCTCTCCCCATGCTTCAAATTACTACTCTTAGGTTTTAAAGTCACCAATAGGGTGAGCACACGAAACCCTGGGCTCCCACCCTCGACCCCAGTAAAGCCCCAGGCCGTGCATGCTCTCTTTCTCCACCCATGGCCTTGCTGTGCTGTGTAATTTCCGGGTCTTGTGTAAGTAATACATTCTTATTTTCTCCAAGTTTCCTGATGGCTGTGGCTGAAGGGTGTCTCGCAATCATCCAGCCACAGCATTGGTTATCGATGGGCTGAGAGCAGCATGAAGCGGTAATGGTTTGATAAACACAGACCCTGTGGGGTGATCCCAAGAGCAAGGTGAGGACAGAAGCATCCCCTCCCGAAGTTCAGTCCAGTGTGTGGGTGTTGGCAATGCTCGAGATGGACTCTTAGTAACTTTCAAGTATATGATACCATGTTTCCAACTGGTCACCATGCTGTACCCTGGATACTCTGTGCTTACTCTTTGGCCAACATCTCCCCATTTCCCCCAACCCCCAGTCTCTTCAACCACCACTCTATTCTCTGTTTTCATGAAATCAGCTTTTTTTTTTTTTTTAATTCCATACGTAAGTGATGCTATGAGGGATCTTTCTGTCTGGCTTATTTCACTTAACATAATGTTCTCAGGTTCCATCCATCTTGTCACAAAAGGCAGGATTTCATTTTTTTTTTATATTTGTGTGTGTGTGTGTGTGTGTGTGTGTGTGTGTGTGTGACACTTCCTTTATCCACTCATCTGTCAAAGAACTTGCAGGTTGTTTCCGTAACCTGACCGTTGTGAGCAACGCTGCGTTGAACATGGGAGTGCAGACATCTCTTTGAGATACCGTATTCATGTCCTTTGGGTCCATGCCCAGGAATCGCTGGATCAGGTGGGAGCTCTATTTTGAAATTTTGGAGGAACCGCCACACTGTTTTCCGCAGTGGCTGTGCCAGGTGGCTTTCCCGCCAGCGGTGTTCAAGGGTTCTGTTAGCTCCACACCCTCACCAACGCTCATTCTTGCTTGTCTTCTTGGTGATAGCCTGCCCAGCAGGTGTGAGATGACATCTCACTGTGGCTTCGATGTCGCCATTTCCCCGATGATGAGGGATGTTGAATGCATTTTCGTATACCTGTGGCCCTTTGTATGTCCGCTGCGGAAAAATGTCTGCTGAGAGCCTTTGCCCACCTTTAAACTGGATTACTCGCTCTTTTGTGTTGGTGAGTTGCATGAGATCGCTCTGTATTTTGGGTATTAACCCCTTCTCCGACACATGGTTTGCAAACGTTTTCTCCCACCCGTAGGCTGCTTCTTCAGTGTCTAGATGGCTTTCTTGCATAAGCTCTGGGGTTTAATGTGTTCCACTTGTTTATTTTAGCTTTTGTTTCCTTTGCTTTGGTGTTTTAGTCAAGAAATCAGTGCCAAGACCAATGTCCAGTATAAGCTTCCCTATTTTTTCTTCTTTCACATCATGCTAAGGATAGCATTAGAAAACTGTAAGTTTGCTAGAACCTGCAAATTGAGTGTGATTGACATGTGAAAGGCAGTACCTATTTAACGTGTGCAACTCCGTGAATTTGGGTAAGTACGCATCTGCGTAAGCATTACCACCATAAACAAATCCATGACCCCCCGGACTTTCCACTTACCTCCATTATTATTACTATTATTATTATTACAGAAAAATGTAAATGTGGGTAGGTGTGATGGGAAGTTAAGAATAACCAGTGGGAGGATACATAAATATGTGAATTCCAAACTTAGAAGAAAAAAGAAACAAAGCAGGTTTTATCAGTTCAACTAACGCTAGAAAGGGAAAAATAAGAACAACAAGAAAGTGTGGAAAACATGAAATGTTTGACAGGAGTTTGAATCCAAGTTACCACAACCATGTGTTCAGTTGGTTTATAAAAAGTGACTCGCAGAATGAGTAAGAAACCTCAAATCCAGATATAAGTTGCTTACATGAGAAATCCTTGAGACAAAATGACAAAGGACTATTGGAAATAAAGAGATGAGAGATAAAAGCAAATGTTAGCAAATAAAGCTGGAACAGCGGTATTAATATCAAGCAGAACAGAATTTAATGTGAAAAGCCTTATAAAGGGCAAATTGCAACACTGCTTATAGAAAAAGGAACAATCTGTCTGCGAATGATCACAATTATGGGCCCTTTCGTGCCAGCACCATAGATTTGAAATATTAAATCAAACCGAGGTAGAAACACAAGCAGAAGGGTACGAAGTCTCAATCATGTATAAAACCCCAACAGAAATGCAAGGAAAGATTGGCAGAGCCTCATACTTGACTCATAAACTGACACAGCCAAGAGATAAAAAATAATGGAGAAAATAGAGAATTTGAAAGAAAAATAAAAAAGTCTGATTCTGTTAGTTTTGTGCCTCACAGAGAAGATAGTTTTGTTTTCAATCATATTACTTGTAATTATGTTTCAGATTAAAAAATCAACCCAAGTCAGGTCAACGTCTGGATACATACCTGCAAAATGCAACAGGGAGAGGTATTGACAATAAAAAGATAATCAAAGAATCTTACACACGTGAAAGTTTTAGGAAATCACATGCACACTTTGTAGTACTCTCGGGTTAAAGAAGAAATCTCTCTCTATATCAATGAAAAAAAAAATAAGCGTAGAGCAAAAGTTGCCAGTCACAGACAACCTGGTATTCTGAGGGAAATTTATAGCTGTAAATACTTTTATAAGAATAAAGGGGCTTAAAATCAAATGTACGTTTCAGCCCAAGAAGCTAGAAAAAAAGCACAAATACAAAACAAAACTCCACTTACGGTTTTTAAAAAGGAAGTCTCCTCAAAGGGGATGTGGAAGAATACTTGCTTCTGTTTGATAAGGGGTATTTACGAGGGACCTGCAAAACACGACACTCGGTATTTCTGGGTTACTTAGTAAGTCAGGAAGGGGACAAGCATGCTGCCGCCCAGGGCTGTCCCCCGGTCGCGTCCGCTGGCCCTCAGCATCGCATGGGAGTCCCAAGGTGCTAGCGGCCCCCCGCTCCCTCCGTGCACCTGCCCCACGGTCTCTGGGGGTGGGGCCCGGATGTGAATGTCCCGCAAAGCTTGCCAGGTGACGGAGTCAAAACCACCTCCACTCTGTGAAATGAGACAAAGGAAAGAAGTAAAAGGCACAGATGCCGGAGAGGAAGAGACAAAACCCTAGGATTATTTACCTACATATTGAAGAGAAGAAACCAGCAAGCTGGAAAAGATGAGTAAGAGAGTTTGGAAGGGGATGGAATATGAGATCAGTGCAGAAAAATCAATGGATTTTGCATATGTTTTCAACAATACATTAGAGAATGTAATAGAAATCCCAGGAAAAACAATATAACAACAACAACAACAAAAAATAGAAATAGGAGAAAACCCTAAAAAATGTGAAAGACCTTGATGAAGGTAATTGTGGTTTCACCAAAGACGATCTAAATCAACAGAGAGCTGCTGCCGTCTCCACGGGCCGGAGTGCTCAGTTGTAAAGAAGCCAGTATCCTCTCAATTATCTGTAATTCCAACACAGTTTCCAACAATGTCCATCACGGAACTTTCTTTCTTTCTTTTTTTTTTTTTAAAGGTTTTATTTATTTATTTATTCGACAGAGAGAGAGAGAGCCAGCGAGAGAGGGAACACAAGCAGGGGGAGTGGGAGAGGAAGAAGCAGGCTCATAGCGGAGGAGCCTGATGTGGGGAGCGATCCCATAACACCGGGATCATGCCCTGAGCCGAAGGCAGACGCTTAACTGCGGTGCCACCCAGGCGCCCCCATCATGGAACTTTCTAAGCAAATTCTAAAATTCATGTGAAGGAGCTAATGGGCAAGACTGGCCAAGACACATTTGTAAAAGGGAATCGGTGATGTCCAATCTCTCATCCTATAAGATATTAAAACACAGTATCTGGCACTGATAATAAAACAGCATGGTGTTGATGCTGGAAAAAGAGAAAGAAACCAATGCACCAGAACAGAGAGTCCAGAGAAAGGTGACACATGGGCATTTAGTCTCTGATAAAGGTGGCGTCTGAACGAGTGGGGAAGGACGGATCCATCAGCGTACGTTAGCTTCGGCTGCTCGTGACAGAAAACCCACGCAAGTGCCTAAGACAAGAGAACACCTGCTTATTTGCACCTTGCGGGGATGAGAGCCGGGGCGCCTGCCTCCAGGACGAGCATGGCGGCCCCATGACCACATCCGCTCCCGGTGCACTGATTTGATTCTCAGGTTCGCCCGGGACATCTCTATCCCGCGCAGGAAGAAGGAACAGGACGAGGGAAGCGAAGACCGTGATTCCTTGCTGCTTTAACCCTTTAGAAGAACCTGCCTGGACGCCTTGCAATGACTCATGCTGACGTGATTTTTGCTGCTCCTGCCTGCACTGGAAGCTGGGCCCCTCGCCGCCCCATTAGCGAAAGCTTTATGCTAGGAAAGAAGAGGGCAAAATGGATTTTGGGTTGATAACTAGCAGACGGTCTGGTTTGCATGGTGTGCTGTTTCTTCCTCTGGGTCTGGTGTCATATTTAAGGTCGAACGATCTTCCTCCAGCAGACCCAATAAACTGTGGTGGGGAAGGAAGAGCATAGATAATGCATGGAGCGCTCCCCCAGGAAAGGGAGAAGGGGTCGCACCGAAGTTCCTGATACACGGTCTCTGGGCAGGAAGGGTGAAGATGCCCTATTTGGGGAGCGAGGTAAAGGTTTTGGTTACCCAGTCTGGCAGCCCCTTGGTTCTGTTCTCTGGGACAGGGTTGCCAGATTTAGCAAATAAAAATACAGAGCCTCCAGTTAAATGTGCATTCCAGATAGTAATTTTTAAGTATAAGCATATCCCCAGTATTGCATTAGATACCAGAACATTCTCTGTTGTTTGTCTGAAATTCGTATTTAACTGGGCACCTGGGTTTCGTCTTGAGACCCGGCCGGGAGCGTCGTCTTTATGGTGGCATCTGAGGTGGGTACTGGAGGGTTTGTTCATGGGGCCTGGATGACTTTTAAAGCCTATTTTCTGCAGAAATTGCTTTAGAAATTAGAGTCATAAGCTCTTGATGGCTGGCCATGATTATCTTTTATTTTAAAATATAAATATTTCCTCCCCTTTCTTTATCTACCAAGGCTGTAATTTCCAACAAGGCTTTTGCAGCCTCAAGGTCTGTTCTTGTTGGTGTCACGGGAGTGCATCCTTGGTTAAAGACCTTGATCAGGCTTGGTTTGCAAGCCTATTTCCTAGGATCTGCCCTTCGATCCCTACTGAGAGCTGGAGGGTTCTCGAAGAAGCTATTCAAAACGACGGATGGGGCTGGGGTGGGGGGGAGGCAATGCTCTCAATCTCACCTGCACTGGTAGGCCCCACCGGCTGTGTTGGTGAGTCATTAGTCTTCTCTTAGTCTGCAATTATTCAATTATAGCTTCTAACTGCTTCGGTTGGAGAGAGGAAAAGCAGCCGGCTTTTTCAACCTTGCAAAGCTCCAAATGATGGGATTCTCAGTCTCCTTTGCCTGCCACGGCCGAGGAGTGTCTTCCTTAGCAACGAGGCATTTCTTTTCTTTTTTTTTTTTTAAAGATTTTATTTATTGATTGATTTGACAGAGATAGAGACAGCCAGTCAGAGAGGGAACACAAGCAGGGGGAGTGGGAGAGGAAGAAGCAGGCTCCCAGCGGAGGAGCCTGATGTGGGGCTCGATCCCGTAACGCCGGGATCACGCCCTGAGCCGAAGGCAGACGCTTAACCGCTGTGCCACCCAGGCGCCCCGAGGCATTTCTTTTTATTTCTGCTTGTGGGCCGAATTCATGTCCATCATGTTGGGCTTTGATAAAAGCCACGAGAGGGAACCAGCTGATTCAAACTTTCTGGAATTTTCCACGTCGTTTCCTTTCATACTCTAGCCTCTTATCCCAAGAGGCCTGCTTTCCAAGGTGAAAGGCTGACCTACTATCTTTCCTTCTCGTGACTGGGGTCGCCAGCTCTCCAGCATGGAGTATCTGGGTCCTTAACAGCTATATCTTCACTTCCTACCTTCAGCCCATAGCGTGTTTTGGGTTTTTTTGTTTGGGCATCTCATTTCTGGTATTGAAAGCCTACATCAGTTATGATTAATTAGCTGCATATAACAGAAAACCCGTTATGTGAATTAGCCAACATAAAGCTGAATTAATTATTTCTCCTAACACTATGAGCTATGTCCGGGGCTGGCACGGCAGCGCCTTGGCCACCAGGAACACCAGAACCTCTCTTGTGCTGCTCTCTCACCACCCTAAGCGAGAGGTTTCCTTCCTCGCGGTTCTCTCATGGTCCAAGATCCAGCTGCCAAACTGCTTTCCAGGCGGGAGGAAGGATGGGAGGGGAGGGAGGACATGCACACCTTCCCGCGGAGCCGACCCTCTTTAAAGCTGACCATCTGGGAGAAGCTTCTGTTCATCTCTAATTATCCACTCTCCTTTGACGTGGAAAGAGCTCCAAAAATTGAGTGAAAAGAGTGCACACACAGGTGCACACGCCCGCAAGAGAGGGATCTGTGCACTTTGATACAGTGTCCGCTCTATTAAGCCATGTGCCTGGTAGCATGAAACTTTCATATTGAAAATGTATTAATCAATATTTATTCAACGTTAAAAACCGCTACTGTATCACTCTCAGTATTCACAGCGGAGCAATACGGTAAATTAAGTGCATCTTCAATTATTCAATGCTGCTCCGAACAATTATTACACCTAAATATTGTGTTTTAATGAACTGTACTTAATACCCGCACCGTTGGGTGACTGCCCATGAGCAGCTTCCTCCCAGGGCTCTGGGGCGGTCTGTCTGGCGCGGCAGGCTACACGTGGTGTGTCCTGAAAGCCCCTCTGGCTCCCGTCCTCCTCTTTTCCTACCGAGCCAGGCTCAGCGATGCTCCTCTTATTTACCGTGGAAGGTTCCGGGAGGCGAGTGCGAGCAGGGAGGGGATGCTGCAGCTGGTTACGTGGTTGGGAGGTGGCTAGGAGGGAGGGACGGAGTCCCCCAGCCGGTGATCTTAGGCTTCAGAAGAGGGAAGGGACAACAGAGTCATGCCACCGCCTTCTCCCTTCTTCCTGGGGTCCCCAGACCTTGAGACCCAAGCCCAGGAAGAGGAAGACAGTCAGGAGGTGGAAGGGTTCAAAGTCTGCACACTTCTATTGCTCACCAGGCTGGGGTGCGTCAGACACACGGGGCCACTGTGCCCGTCCCTGCTCAGCTCATGATATACGGGGGGCTCAGGTGTTCCCTCGTTACTCCACGAAACTGACTGGTTCTCAGAAGCCAGGGCTGCATGCTTCGCGGACAGACGCTGATGCCGGCTTCACTCTGTCCATCAGGGTCTCGGGGACAGGGAGGCTGTTCCTGTCAGGCCAGGGAAAGCCCAGGACCTGAGCCCAGACGGGGGTCAGGTGCGCCGTTAGCCCACCTTCTGTTGGCCGCCCAACCCAAACCCTACACTGTTGTTAGCGGGCATTGCAGTCAAGACTCATCACCTTCCAAGTACTATTTATTTAGTTAATTTTGTTTCCTGTTTGTCTCTCCCCCACTGGACTATAAGCGCCCTAGGACCAGCGCTTTATTTTTATTTTTATTTTTTTAATGATTTTTTTATTATATTATGTTAGTCACCATACAGTACATCCCCGGTTTCCGATGTAAGGCTTGATGATTCATTAGTTGTGTATTACACCCAGTGCACCATGCAATACGTGCCCTCCTTACTACCCATCACCGGTCTATCCCATTCCCCCACCTCCCTCCCCTCTGAAGCCCTCAGTTTGTTTCTCAGAGTCCATAGTCTCTTATGTTTCATTCCCCCTTCTGATTACCCCCCCTTTCTTTATCCCTTTCTTCCCCTACCAATCTTCCTACAGAGACCACATTTTTTACACAGTGGTGTTCATGGCAGCCCCGTGTGGAGCAAGTTTGTCAGCAGCGCCATTTTTCCTCCAGCATTTGCTCACTTTGTGTTTCTGCATCACATTTTGGTAATTCTCGCACTATTTCTGACTTTGTCGTTGTCGTTCTATGTGCTGTGGTGATCTGTGATCAGTGATTACGGCTTGCTGAAAGTGCAGATGATGGTTAGCATTTTTTAGCAAAGTAGCTGTACCAACTTGCATTCCCACCAACAATGTAGGAGGGATCCCCTTTCTCCACATCCTCTCCAACAATTGTTGTTTCTTGCCTTGTCTATTTTTGCCATTCTAACTGGCGTAAGGTGGTATCTCAGTGTGGTTTTGATTTGAATTTCCTTGATGGCTAATGATTTTGAACATTTTTCATGTGTCTGTTAGCCATTTGTATGTCTTCATTGGAAAAGTGTCTGTTCATATCTTCTGCCCATTTTTTGATTTGTTTATTTGTTTCTCGTGTATTGAGTTTGAGAAGTTCTTTGTAGATCTTGGATACCAGTCCTTTATCTGTAGTGTCATTTGCAAATATCTTCTCCCATTCCGTGGGCTGCCTCTTAGTTTTTCTGACTGTTTCCTTGGATGTGCAGAAACTTTTAATCTTGATGAAGTCCCATAAATTCATTTTATCTTTTGTTTCTCTTGCCTTTGGGGATGTGTCATGAAAAAGGTTGCTTTGGCCGATGTCGTAGAGGTTGCTGCCTATGTTCTCCTCTAGAATTTTGATGGATTCCTGTCTCACATCGAGGTCTTTCATCCATTTGGAGTTTATTTTTGTGTATGGTGTGAGATAGTGGTCAAGTTTCATTCTTTTGCATGTAGCTGTCCAATTTTCCCAGCACCATTTATTGAAGAGACTGTCTTTTTTCCACTGGATGTTTTTTCCTGCTTTATCAAAGATTAGTTGCCCAAAGAGCCGAGGGTCGATTTCTGGGTTCTCTATTCTGTTCCATTGGTCTATGTGTTTGTTTTTGTGCCAGTACCATGCTGTCTTGGTGATCACAGCTTTGTACCACAGCTTGAAATCTGGCATTGTGATGCCCCCAGCTTTGTTTTTCCTTTTGAACAATTATTTGGTGATTCGGGGCCTTTTCTGGTTCCACACAAATTTAAGGGCTGTTTGTTCCAGTTTCTTGAAAAATGTCATTGGTATTTTGATAAGGATAGCATTGAAAGTGTAGATTGCTCTGGGTAGCATGGACATTTTAACTATGTTAATTCTTCCAATCCATGAGCATGGAATATCTTTCCATCTTTTTATGTCTTCCTCAATGTCTTTCAAGAGTGATTTATAGTTTCTAGAATATAGGTCCTTTACGTCTCTGGTTAAGTTAATTCCAAGGTAATGTATGGTTTTTGGTGCTATTGTAAATGGGATGGATTCCCTAATTTCTCTTTCTTTGGTCTCGTTATTAGGACCAGTGCTTTAATTGCTTTGTTCACTGATGGATCCCCTGGACTCACCTCATGAAAATCCGTTGGGTAAATGGAGTGAATTCGGGGACCCCTACCTGCACTCACTCACCATGCACGTACGTGGCACTGCGTTGGCTGGGACAGCTTGGGTCACGCTGCAGGAAGATGAACTCTGAAATCTCAGTGGTTTGACAAAACTGAGATTTGTTTCTCATTCGTGCTCCATGTCCAGCCCTGGTTAGCAGGGCAGCCGTGGAGCGGGGTGGGGCTCACGCGGTCACCCAGGGACACGAAGTGTGGAAGTTGATCCATCCCACTGCGGCCCGGGACAGAGAGTGGGCCAGACGAGAGCTTTGGGGCAGAAGGGGCGCAAGTCGCTTGCAAGACGGGGCTGGGAGGCGGGGGAGTCCCTGCGATACTCAGGGAGCGTCGCTGTGTCTGCCCACTCAAGCCCCTTCGTGCTCCCTCAGCACACTCACCCACACCCGTTCACACCCTCTCATGCCCACGGGTGCTTACTCTTAGCTGGAGCCCCTCCTGCCCCTGTAACTTCTCCCCCACGTCCACCCACCATACGCCCCTTGAAATGCCCAACTCACGCCTCACCTGCTCTCCCCGTCCACTGCACACAGCCGGACCCTATCTAATGGCCAGACTCCATTCCTCCTCTTTCTTCCCACAATTGCTCTTTGGCATGGCATCGGAGGGGGGGCTAGATGCCGTCGTTTGGGATACGGGGTCTCCTTTGTCACGTCCAAACATGCTACGGACTCCCACATGTGAGCGCAATGCTTGCAGTAATTTTTGGCCCAGCAAACACTTTCTGTTCACAGAGCCTCTTAGGCATCGGTCCCGGCTGGAAACGTCGTGGTACGGAAGCCCGTGGTTTAGGGACCCTGCGGAAAATGCTTGGATTCCTTTGCGTCACTGCCACAGCCTGGGAGCTGGGGGCCACTGAGCAAAGTCGGGAGAGATGCTCGCTTCCTCATTCCCTTGGTGGAGTGGCCGATGAGGCCGCCCCCAGTCTTCTGGGACTCGCTCAGGCAGAGGCTGGGTACCGTCCCCGCCTCAACAAACTGCATTGTGTGTTCCATCCTCCATACACATCTTGGCCTCCAACGAGTAGAAACTGGCGTCTGCTGGCTCCCCGATTTCACTCCGCATCTCAGGCTACCTAGATATGCTTCCGTTATGCCAAGAATTTTCTGAAACTGGGAGGAGCTCATTCGGGGAGCTCTGCCCAGGGTGAGAAGAGGTGGCAGGACATTGGGGAAGGGAGGGAGTGGATCACCCTGGACCACCACCTCGTCCGCCTCAAGGACGTTCAGTCTGGGGTCTGGCTCTGCCAAGGGCAGTGAAGGATGGTTCTAGAGCCACTTCCCTGAAGTTCCACGCACACAGCTGCTTTGAAACCTCTCCATCCTTGTCGTGGTTTTGGGGTGGAGGACAGGCTGCTGCCTGAGCGACCGTCTTGAGACCAGAAGGTCGTCCCGTGTGCAGTGGGAGACTCAGCACCTCGCCCCACACCTCGAGGATCCCTGGGAGCAGGCTCGAGCCCCTGCCGTGTTGCATTCTTGATGATCCTACAGCATTCCCGAATGTTCCGTCCCTTTGCTCTGGCCTCTCTGGGGATCGCCTCACTTCCCCGATTTCTCCAGTCTCCCAGGGGGTCAGGGCTGTGTGGAAGCCACAGCCCACTGAAGGCTCAGGCCACGGGGAAGGTTCTTTCTCAGGACAGCGCAGTGCGTAACGGGATACGGGATATTGGGAATCCCCGGGCACGAGGTCCTGGGTTCTTCCTGGATGTAAGTGATTCCCACCGGTGTTCCCATGCCCTTGGGCTCCAGGCCACATCGCCTTCCCCCTTCTCTCTGCTCCATCCTCCAGGCCCTTGTGCTCCAGAGGAATTCACACAGGGCTGCCGGACCACGTTCTCAGCCCGGCAGACTTTCCAGGCCATGCTCACAGGGCCTCCTTTTCAAAACCCAACACCCACGGAGGTGTGTTGACTTCTCATGAGAAGAGCTCATGACCCCCCCACCTTCACGTCTTTCTTCCTTTGTCAGGGATGCTCTGAGTCACGGGGTAGCAGAAGGTTGGGCTGAGTGAGACCTGAGTCTGTCTACTCATCTCCTTAAACGCCCCATTCCGTGCTTGATGGTCAGACCCTGCCCACGTGCCTCCAGCCTCGGTTCGCGGGGACCCAGCTCGTGTTGCCACGTGGACCGTTCACGCACTTGAGCTTCCACTTCCTGATCTGTGCGAGGGAGACGGGCGTCCACCTCTGGGGTGGTTGTGGGCATGGAACGGGGCTCCGGAGGCTGGCACAGCCCCTGGTTCATGTTCGCGGTCACCGTCCATCCGCGGTCAGCTCACGCAGTGGGCTGCTCTGTCCTTGAACCTGTCTGTGTTCAGCCTGGACCACCGTGGAGGGTCTCTGCCATGGTGGGGGATGCCCGGGCAGCGACAGGGACGGGGTGCTCCTCAAATTCTGGGGCTGACAGAGTCTGGATTGGGCATATTTGATGGCATAAAACTGCGGAAGTTCTGGGAGACCCGTGGCAGAGGTGGGGCAGGGACCTGGGGGAGGCGTTGTCTGGGGATCCCCGGCGGTGGTGTGAGCCTGACCTGGGGGCAAGCCCGGGCACCTGCCTTGATGGACGGGGAGGTGGTGGGGTGGTGGGGGCTGGACCAGATGGGACTCCTCTCGGGATCTTTTTCTTTTTCCTTCCCTTTTTTTCAAGATATTTATTTATTTATTTGAGAGAGAGCATAGGGAGGAGAGGGAGAAGCAGACTCCCCCCTGAGCAGGGAGCCCGACGTGGGACTCGATCCCAGGACCCCGGGATCATGACCTGAGCCGAAGGCAGATACTTCACCGACTGAGCCACCCAGGCGCCCTTTAGGGACCTCTGTGACCATGACTTGCTCTTAGAGGACCAACTCTGCCTGGCTGTGGGGGCTGTGGGGGCCGTGGGGGCCGCGGCTACTGGTGAAGCTGCTGCAGCCGTGGCTGGCTCTCATCTCTGGCGAAATCATTACACGTCTCAGAGTGCCTCCCTGCCCCCCGGGGGCTCCGCCGCTCACTGCCAGCAGCAGCCGCGGCTCGGAAGCTGGCAGATGGCACACGTCTGCCTCAGAAGGGTTCCCGGTTCCGTCGGCAGCTCCCCCAGGATACCACTGATGTTCCCAAGAGGGGCTGTGATATTCTCAGATAATTCTCAAAATAAAATTAATTTTAATACATTTCCACTTAAAAATAATAAGTGCTAGACAGACCCGTGTGGGGGGCGAGTGGGCTGCAGGAGACAGTCAGGGAGTGAAGGCAGCCCCTGGAGGGCAGGCCAGGTCGGTGGATCCCACGGGGGGGGGGTCCCCATGCCCCCTGGAGGCATGGCCTGTCCTTTGTCTCTGCCCAGCAGAGCTCCTTGAGGATCAGGGCGTCCCAGGTCCCAGGGCCCACAGACAAGTGCGCCATCCCTCCTACTGCTCCCTGCTCAGAGCTCAGGGCTGACGTCCCCTCTCCCTCTCTGCTCACCTCCTGTTCTTCTGCGGGGGCTCCTCACCTCCTGCCTTCCCTGTCTCTCCTCCCCTCATCTGGGTCCCTAACCTTCATCTGTCTTCCTGCCCCAAGGACTCACGGGCCCCAGAGAAACTGCAGCCCATCCAGCCCACGCTCAGCCCCCTGCAGACAGACAGGGAGAGTCTGTCTCCGCTCCTCATCCCTGCGTTTCACTCCCACAGCCTTTGTCCCTGTCCCCGAGTCCGCTTCCTCCTGGCTCTTCCCGCAACCAAGGGCAAGTCCCCGTAGTGCCCCTCTCCCTTCTGCCCCTCCCTCTCTCTTCATCTGTCCCTGCCCCTCTCCACCTCCCCCTCAGTCTCTAGCCACGGCACTCTTGCTCTGCCTGCCTCCTCTCTCTGACTCTTTCTGTCTCTGTCAGTCTCTTTGTCTCTCCTCTTTGTCTCTGTCTCTCTCTGTCTCTCTCTGTGTCTCTCCTCTGTGTCTCTCTCTGTCTCTGCCTATGTGCCTGCCTCTCTTTCATGGGCTTTCTTGCTGGAAGGCCCACAGGAGGTCTTGACTCCTGTCCCTGATTCTCAGTCATCTGGGAGAAGTGGAGAAGTGGAGGATTGGGGTCTCAGGGACACCCGACAGGGTGAGGAGTTGAGGCCTTGGTCCCTTGGTTCTGGGACTTTGCCTTCCAGCGCCCCCGCCCCAGGAGGGGACCGGGAGCCCTCACACCCGGGACCTGGGCCCGGCGGCTCAGAAGCTGGGAGGAGAGCTTCCTGTGTCCCCGAGGGCATTGGCTCTGAGGCAGGCATTCGTTGGTTTGGGGATTATCCGTGGCGGCCACTCTCCACGTGGATCAGCTGGGGGGAGGCCATGGCTGTTCCGGATCTGGTCTTGGGGAGAAGCTCAGCTGGAAGAATTCTGTTTTACAAGTTCCCGAAATATCTCACTGGCAGACGAGTCGGAAGAACACCTGGGTGGAGGAGACAGGGAGGGATGGGGAAGGAGACACACACACGGCATTTTCCAGGTGTGCGTCTGCATGTGTGCATGTGCTAACGCTCATGTGTGTGCATGTCCTCACGTGTGCATGTGCCTGCGTGTGAGCTCATGTGTGTGCATGTATTGCGCGCTCACGTGTGTGCATGTCTTCATGTGTGCATGTCCTCACACTTGTGCATGTCCTCACATGTGCATGTGCCTACGTGTGAGCTCACGTGTGCACATATGTGTACATTCACGTGTATGCATGTGTGCATGTGCTCACGTGTGCCCACGCATGTGTGCATGTGTGTCCATGCATGTGTGTGTTTCCCCTCTCTCGAGCCTGAAGTGACCATCTTCCTATTTCCTTCCAGCCGGGGGAGTATTTTCTTCAACACTGCTTCCTTTCTGGTTTCTCTCCTTCTCTGTGCGCCCACCTTCAGGACTCCTCCCTGTTCCGAATCCTGGGACACGTGGCTTCTCCCTCTTGGCTTAGGACCCGTCTCCTGTCAATTTCCCGCCTCCCTCCCTGTTTTCCAGCGGGTGACTCCTAGTCGGGGCTCTACAGCACCTGGGTTAGTGTCTTCTCCAGCTCAGTGGGCAGTCCTGCCCGAATCAGTCCTGCTCAGCCCCTGGTAACAGCGACGGAGACAGCTGGCCCAGGCTTTTCCCTGTCTGCCATCGCTGACCCATTCCTTGTGTTACGGGGCGTTGCCATCTGAGTCAGCCAACTTTACACGCCCCTGGGGCCACACTGTTCTTTATTGATAAAAAAGGCGGCCCGGTCTCCATTCCTGGTATGGTGGAAACCCAATGCCATGCCCTCAGATCTCTGGGAATTCTTCAAAATCCTACATTTCTCCTGCCCCTGACTGTCCATCTCATGCCCATGCGTGTTGGTCAGACCAAACCTGGTTTCCCCGAGGGTCTGTTGGTACAGCAACTGGCTCTCAGAGCATTTTACTCAAGGTTTGGGAGCATTCGACTGTAAGCCAGAGTAGCAAACAACCTTTTCTGATCTCTTGTGGGGAGGTTTCTTTTTAAATTTTAAAAACCTTTTCATTTGGAACAATTCCAGACTTACAAAATACTGCAAAAAAAAAAAAAAAAGCACAAGATATTTCCACGAACCTTTCAGCCAGATTTCCCCAATGTTAACATGGTATACATCTATGGTATGGTGATGAAAACCAGGTAATTAACATTGATGCGGTGTTATCATTTAAACTGTACCCCTTATTGCAATTTCCGTGTTTATTAATGTCTCCGGTGGCCCAGGATCCAATCCAGGATCACACGTTGCATCCCGTTAGCACGTCTCCTTAGTTCCTTTCGATTAGTCCTTGCTGCCGATGAAGACTGAGTTAGCAGACCGTCCCTTGATTTCGATTTATCTGATGTTTCGTGATTAATTCAGGTTATGCATTTTTGGAAAGAACAGCAGAGAAGGGATATCGTGTCTTCTCGGTGCTTTCTGCCGGGAGGTGCGTGACGTTGCGATGTCCCATCACTCGCCAACGTTAACTTTGATCCCTCGAGGCTGTGACATCTACCGGGTTCTTTGATGGAACGTTATCATTTGTCTCTTGGTACTTTTTTTTATTTTAAGATTTTATTTATTTATTCGACAGAGAGAGAGACAGCCAGCGAGAGAGGGAACACAAGCAGGGGGAGTGGGAGAGGAAGAAACAGGCTCATAGCGGAGGAGCCTGACGTGGGGCTCGATCCCATAACGCTGGGATCACGCCCTGAGCCGAAGGCAGACGCTTAACTACTGTGCCACCCAGGCCCCCTGTCTCTTGGTACTTAATGTGTATCCTGCGGAAGGATACTTGGAGACTATGTAACTATCCTGCTTTTCATCCTCGTTTTGGCATCCATTAATGATTGTTGACTGAAAAATTACTGCTATGGTGTTTGCCAAATGGCGATTTTCGATGTCCATCACTCCTCTTTTTTTATTAGTTGGAATTCCATCATCAGAAAAAGGGCTCCCCTTTTCTCTTTTCTTTTCTTTCTTTATGTTTTATTCATGTTAGTATCAGCTCATGGACATGCGTTTTGTCCTATAGATTACAATCCATTACAGTCATTATTTATCTTGTTCAAGTGGTCTTAGATTTGACCGCTGGGAACCTCTTCGAGTCAGCACTTACGTCCCATGCATTCTCCATCCGTTTTGTGCATTTTCCTGTTTTCTGGTACCGCACGCTGTCCCATGGTCATCTTGTGCTTTCCCAGCCCAGCCCTGGAGAACATCACATGATGTGAAATAAACCAGACACAGAAAGATAAATCCTGTTTAATCTCACTTATGGAGTGGGAGAGGGCAGGGCCATGGTTGCCGGGGGCTGGGGGTGGGGAAACCGGGAGATGTGGATCGGGGGTGTGAATTTCCAGTTATAAGATGGGCAAGTTCTGGGCTCTGATGTACAGCATGGGGTCTACGGTTCTAATGATGTTCTGCACACTCGAAATTTGAGAAGAGGGTAGATCGTAGCTATTATCTCCACCAAAAAGTAACTATGTGAGGGGACAGACGTGTTAATGACCTCGGTTGGGGGGATAGCTCCCGATGCCTACGTGTATTCTATCATCACATGGTGCATTTTATTTTATTTTTTAAGATTTTATTTATTAGAGAGAGAGTGTGAGTGGGGGGAGGAGCAGAGGGGGAGGCAGAGGGATAAGCAGAGTCTGAGCTGAGCAGGACCCTGAGATCACGACCTGAGCCAAAACCAAGAGTTGGGCACTTAACTGACTGAGCCACCCAGGAGCCCTCACATTGTGCTTCTTAAAAAATTAAAAAAAAAATTAAAAGCTTTGATGGCCTTAAAGAAGAAAAAGAAAGAAAGAAAGAAAGAAAGAAAGAAAGAAAGAAAGAAAGAAAGAAAGGAAGGAAGGAAGGGAGGCTGTGGCTCCATTGAATGGAGAACAGTATTTAGAAGCCACGATCTGGTTTCTAGCTGTGATTATTGATACAGGGAGGTCACTTCTAGGCTCTCTGCAGACAGAGCTAGACAACGTGTGTGCGGTGAGGTATTAAATTCCTCATGTTTGCACCTGCCAACTAACTTTTTATGCAGGAATTGATAACTAGTAAGAGAGTTTTAAAATTTTAGATGAGAGGCCGTTCTGTTTCTTGATTTCATTCTAATTCCTGATTTTATTACACTGTGATCAGAGAGTATTGTTAGTAATAGTTTTGCTTTAAGGGCCTTACTGATGTTTTCTCCGTGACTTAATAAATGACCTGTGTTTGTGGATATGTTTGCTCTCATCAGAATATAAGGTTTGATATACATATCCAGACGTTCTACCCTATTGATTCTGTTAGCTCAGTGCATTTTCTGAGTGCCTACTATGTGCCAGGCCCCGTGCGGGGCTCCAGGGACTCAGAGGTGAAACACTCGGTCCCTGCTCTCACGGAGCTGGTAGGTTTATAGGAATCATTTATTCATGTGAAGGTTCACTACCCTTCCTTGAAGAAACAGCCCTGCATCCAGACCCTCGTTGTCTCTTTCTGCCGAACCGTCCCACAACCTGACATGGAAGGGATCTTGCTGCTGTCACGTGGGGGAAGCCACCTCCCTGCTCCTGCCTGCAAATCTGAGTGCACACGCCCGTTTCCGTCCTCACCTTGCCTCTCACCACAGGCAGCTCTCCTGGCCGACTGAGCAGACCCTCTCAGCAGACTTCATGTAAGAGCCGTATTTTCCAACCTCCTGAGCCTCTGTCTGACTCCAAATGACAGTGTCATTTTCAGAGCATGGACCTCCACCCCAGTTCCAAGAACTGATCCTGATTGTGTTTTTTTATACCCAGTCGAGTTCCTAGTCTCACGCCCTTTGCTGCAGTGTCTTGTTCAGTTAACCCAGCCTTAAGTCAGTCAATGCAAGATCTTCCCCTGGCCAAAGAGATTAGCTCAAGGATAGACGTATGACCCTAATTGGGCCACCAAGGTGTGAGAAGTTTTCAGGAGGTTATGAGAAAGAAGGTACTCATTGGGCTGCAGGATGGACTGAAAGCTGACCCCTCCTCCCTCCAGATGGTGGGATATAGAAGGGATACCTGGAACTGCTGCAGCCATTTTGGCACCACGAGGGAAGCTGACACTAAAGAAGGCGGAGAGGAGACACAGAACATACCGGGTCCTTGATGACGTTGTTGAGCCATGGAATCCAGCCAGATCTGAAGTCTGCTTTACCTCCAGAGTTTCCAAGTCATGAGTGAATAAACCCTTAGATTGTTTGGGCCAGTTTGTTGGGTTTCTTGACTTGCAATGCAAAGATTCCTGATGGAATGAGGGTCTTTCGAGCTCTCTGCTGACTGGTTCCCCTCTCGGTCCTGCGTGACCCTTCTCTGTCCCATCAGGGAGGTTCACACGGCTCTGCTCTGCTGACAAGGCTCCACCGCTGGGGGGGCATTGACCTGCCTGTGGAGGGGCTTTGAATCAGGTGCACATGGATATTCAAATCCCATCCATGCCCCTCACCTGCTGTGTTGCCTTGGAAAAGTTACCTAACTTCTCTGAGTTTGAGTTTTCTTCTCTGTAAAGTGGGACAAAAAAACCAGCCAATCCCATTCCTCTTGAGGCTCCCATGAATGAGCTGATGTGGATAAAACCCAGCGCACAGTGGGACCACAGTGAACATCACCTCCACTTCCCTCTGCTCCCACCTCCTCGTGGTGGAGCACGTCCCCCTGCGCATGGGGCCTCAGAGGAGACGCTGCCCTCCAGAGGTCGGCCTCCCCAACTCAGAATCCCGGTGATTTCCTGAGAGGAAAACAAATCCCCATCGCGGAGAAGATGAACAGCTCCGCCATTTGCTCAAACAAATATTAGTTCAGTGTTGTCCGGGGACAGCAAGCGGCTCCAAGAACTGTTTGTGTTTGCATCCCTCCAGGAGTTGGTGAATATGCCGCTGAGGGCCACCGTCCTGGGGGCTGGGCGTGCGGGGGAGGGGCAGCCTGCCCCGAGGCTCCCCCACCCCCGCCCCCTCCTGCAGGCCTGGTCGGCTGGGGTCTGGCATCCGGGGCACTTATCCGCCTGTACCCTGGTGCTCTGCCTGCCCGGCCGCCCGCCCCTGGGGCCAGGAGCTGGCTTCCCTGCACAGACTGGCTGAAAGTTTTCAGGGGGCTCGCGCCCCTGCTTAAGGCGTCTTTGGCACCTGTGCTAACCCAGGTTCATCCACATAACACCGTTGACGACTTGGGCCTAGCAATTCTCCACTGGGAGGGGCAGTCTGGCTGACGTCCGATGCTTGGCTTTCCCCTGGGGAAAGACGTGGAGGACTCTGGAGTAGGCTGTACCTGGGGTCGCACCCATCACCTGGGTGTCCGGCTGGTGAACTAGCCTTCCCGGAGCCTCGGCTTGCACACCTGTACAGTGGGAACCAGCACGGCGCCTGCTTCCCGGGACGGCCGAGTGAAGTGAGGTCGCCTGCAGGGAGGTGCCTGCCATGCGTGTCCTTGCGCATGGGCTGGCATCATCCTGGGCTTGGCGGCACCACGGCTGCAGAACCCAGCGGGGGCCCGGGAGGGGAGTGGTGCCCGGGGCTGCTCTGGACCTTCACTCCCACGGGTCGCCACTTCACCGTCTGGGCAAACCCCTTCATCTCCCCGCCTCCATCCGGGAGAATCTCCTCTCCTCTGGCTTTGCTAGCTCACGGTTGGCTCCGTGCCTTCCCCAGGAACCCCTCAAGGCGGGCTCTGGAAAGCCTGCTCTTGACTGACCCCTTCCCACCACCCTGGGGTCGGGTTGCATGCTAGCAACCCCAGGAGCACCCCTCTCCAAATTCCCGGGGCTGCCTCCCCGGAGCGGCCTCCGGATCACAGCCTCTTGGCAGAGCAGAGATGACTGACATATCTTGGGTCCAATGAACAATCCAGCCCTTTCTTGCTACGTGACCCGCTCTGCCCACCCCCGCACCAGGTTCCCTTGGATGACTTACTCATGGCAATACCCAACTGGTAGACTTTCAATCATTTCTGTAACCTCAAGTCCAGTTTAAGAAGCAAAACCATGTCCCCAGAATTATTCCCACTGAAGGACGGAGGGCATGTCCGTCCAGTAACATGCGTCTACACCCATCCTAGACCAGGCAGGGACTCCGTGGGGCAAGACGGGCTTCTCCCCAAGGGGACTGACCACGAACTGGCCACGTGGAGACTGAGACGGGGACAATGAAAGAACACGGAGGCACTGACTTGGGTACAAGAGGTTGTAAAGACGCGGAGGAGCCACTTGGGGTGCTCCGTCCTCTCTGCAGTCCCAAGTCACCTGTTTCATCTGCTTCACCCCCACCTGGGTTCAGGCTCCACGTCTGCAGCACAGACATTCCAGTCCGCTCCGACTGGTCTCGCCGCTCCACAGAGAGCTGCCAGGGTGTTTCTCCAAAATGTTAATGTGATCCCATCACCGCATGCCTCCGACCCGTTTCCAGTTTATCACGGGTTCTCTGTGATCATGGGACACTGGGAATAATTGGGGAACAGCTCAGGAAATGAAGAAATACCCGTAAAACTCATGTTTTTGAAGACTAGATACATGGAAAAATATGCGTCACCTCACAAGAAAAAAATCTGGATTCGGATTCCATAACCACATATGCACAGGATTACGTGGAATTACATGCCGGGAGTTACGTCATCTGGAGAAAAGCAACCATAGCTATTTCTGGTTGTAACCCACAGAAGACTTTTTATTTCTTGGTCTCTCTCGCTCATCATTCGTTTCCAGAGCCAGACAGAGTACCTGGCATAGAGTACGCACCTCGAAATGTTTGTTGGGCAAAATTAACAAATACGTTCTTCAAGCAAAAACATTGCCTTAGGCTGTGTTTCTCCAGAGGCAGATGCTGGGATAATGATTTGAATGCAGGGAGTTTGTGGAGTGGGGATCTCAGGTGGCGGGTGGCCGCACGGTGGTGGGAGGTGAGGCGGGGGTGGGGGTGGGGAGGGAAGCCAAACCGAGGCCGCCGTCCCGCAGGTTAGCGCCGTGGGCAGCGGCGGCTCGGTCCTGCTGGGCGGCTCGGGGAGGCTGTGTAGACCATGCTTTTCAAGTTAGTGTCAGAGGAGCAAGGAAGTGGCGGTATTTGTCCTCTAGTTCCCGTCCTTGGCAGGGGTTGAGCCCTCCGGGGCCAGCAGCTGGACCCTCCCATCCTACAGCCAAGTGGCAAGTGCTAGGGGGGAAGGGCCGGGGCTCTGACAAGTGTGCTGCAAACACGAGGATTTAGACATAAGAAGAAAAATGTTTTAAAAAGCTTAACGTGCAATTATCAACGGCCTTGAGTGAGTTATGGAATCTCTCTGGGCCTCAGTTAAATCAGGTCCAAAGAGGGAGCAGTAAGACCTGCGTGGCCTTGCTCTTAAGGCTCAGTGGGAGAGAGTTGTGTGTGCGTGTGTGTGTGCACGTGTGTGCACGCATGTATGTGCATGCATGTTAACACACGTGTGCGCGAGTATGCATGTATGTATGCATGTGCGCGAGTATGCATGTATTTGTGCATGTGTGTGCACGCAAGTGTGCATGCATGTGTGTGCATGTGAGCGTGTGCGTGCATGCATGTGTGCATGTGCATGTGTGCATGCGTGCATGCATGTGTGCGTGTGTGCATGCGAGTGTGCATGTATTTGTGCATGTGTGTGCACGTGAGTCCACGTGCGTGTGTGCATGTGTGTGCGTACATGCATGTGTGCATGTGTGCGCACACAAGTGTGCATGAATGTGTGCGTGCGAGTGTGCATGTATGTTGGCATGTGTGTGCAGGTGAGCGTGCATGCATGTGCGTGTGTGCATGTGTGCATGCATGTGTGCGTGCGAGTGTGCATGTATGTTGGCATGTGTGTGCATGTGTGTGCGTGCATGTATGTGTGCACGTGTGTGCGTGCGAGTGTGCATGCATGTGTGCATGTGTGCATGCATGTGTGCGTGCGAGTGTGCATGTATGTTGGCATGTGTGTGCACGTGAGTGTATGCGTGCATGTGTGTACGTGTGTGCACGTGTGTGCACGTGAGTGTGTGCATGTGTGTGCGTGCATGTATGTGTGCACGTGTGTGCGTGCGAGTGTGCATGCATGTGTGCACGTGTGTGCATGCATGTGTGTGCGTGTGTGCACGTGAGTGTGTGTGCATCTGTGCACGTGTGTGCATGCATGTGTGTGCGTGTGTGCACGTGAGTGTGTGTGCATCTGTGCACGTGTGTGCACGTGAGTGTGTGTGTGCTTCCCCCTCAAAGTCGTGTGTGGAGGCTCTAAGCCTCCATGTGACTGTGTGTGGAGGTAGACACTGTAAAGAGGGAGATGCATTAGGTGAGGCCATCAGGGTGGACCCCTAACCCCAAAGAGCTGGTGCCCTTATAAGAAGAGGAAGAGGGGAGCCTGGGTGGCTCAGTTGGTGAAGCGTCTGCCTTGGGTTCAGGTCATGATCTCAGGGTCCTGGGATCGAGTCCCACGTCGGGACTCTTCTCCCTCTGCCTGCCACTCCCCCTGCTTGTGCGCTCTCTCTCTCTGTCAAAAAATAAATAAAATCTTAAAAAAAAAAGAAGAGGAAGAGACAGCAGAGCTCCCCCTCCACTGGGTGAAGGCGCAGCGAGAGGGTGACCGTGTGCAAATCCGAAAGAGAGCCGTGACCAGGAGCTGAGCCTGAGGGCACCCCGGTCTTAGATTTCCAGCCTCCGGGACCGACCGACCAACCTCCACGCCCTGGGGTGACTCCAAGTTGCCCGTGCCTCTGCCTCAGAGCGTAAGAGGTCCCTTCCGCAGGCCAGGGCTGCGCGGTCAGTCTCAGAGTCCCCGTATCTGGAGTCAGAGGGAAGCAGATGCGGCAAGAAATGAGAAGCACAGAGGAGGAGAGATTCGGGGGCACAGAGGGAGGCAGACGGGTGCGGTGACGGTGCAAGGAACAGGTGGGGCTTTAGTCCTTCAGCCCAGGCAGGGGACAACTCGGTCCCCCTTTGTGGACACAGATGCCCTTCCCACGGGTGGCTGCCGGCGAGCACGCCCCGACCACCCCTGAGCTCCGACTCCACCAGAGCCCCAGACCCAGGCTGCACCCCTGACCCAAGAGCCCCAGGCAGCTCCCCCGAGCGGTGTCCAGGGGTCTTGTCTGCAAACCTTCCTGAATGAAGTACCCTCTCGTGGTTTAGTCAGCGTAACTGAGTTTCTGCTTCTTTACTCACCACGTACGAACGTACGAACGTATGCAGGCATCGTAACTAACTTGTTACAGACCAGCTGCCCTTGTACAGAGAAAGCGTGTGTACAAAATTGACGACCTCACGGGGTCCTTGCGTGGCACGTGGTCAGTTACAGCCGCCACTGTGTGATGTCCAGATAGTCAGCAGCTTGGCCTGGTTGGAGCTGCAAGCGTTTTACAGGGGACGCTTGGGTTTCAGGGGGAAACGAAAGTTGTGCCTGCACCCCAGGCCCAGTGCTCTGTCGGCCATGCCTGTGCTGTGAGAGATGAGGCCTCATGAGTGAGACACAGGGTGGCTTCGGAGCCGGTCGGTCCCTGGACCCCTGAAGCCGGCCACTGGCCAGAGGTGACCACAGGTGAAGCTGGAGGGCACCCCAGGGCTTGGGCCCCTTAGCTGGGTCCTGGCCTCCGTCCTGTTGGGTCCTGTCCCAAGCTCTCCGCTGGGCTCAGCCCTCCCCCCACCCCGGGCTCGGCTGCCCCCGAGGCTCCGAGATCGATCCTGGGCTCAGCCAGAAGGCGCTGGAAGAGTCCGTCCCCTCCGTTCGCGCAGACAGTGCAGCTCCGTGCTCCTGCACCAGCGGCGCTTCCCCCAACGCCCGTCGATGCCCCAATTACCAGCAAACTGCGAACACGCGGAAGCAACTTTCTCTGCATGTTAATGCGGCCGAGTGCGTGTGCGTCCGCGAGCCGGCCCACCGCACGCCCGCTCCTGTGATTCTCTCTGCAGAAGCAGGAAATTTCCTTGCTGGACCTTGGTGGGAAGTCAAAAAGCAATGTCAGCTTCTCCTGCTCTTAATTAGGGCTGGGCTCTCGCCGGTAAATCACTGATCATTATCAACGAGCTTGTAATTTTATGTCCCAGAATTAGGGGCTAGTGATTAAAGTGGAGAGCGTGGGGCTGCAGTGCGGGCCGGCTTCCGCAGCGCTGGGCCTTCCTTTCATCTCCGTAATTTATTCCACCGCGACCTTTTCCTACGGTGTTGCTGAGACCCCGCATGAGTTGTGACATCCCCTTCTTTCTGGGGAGCTTAGGGCTGTGTCCCCTTGACTGGCAGCAGTGGTCAGCCCTCATGGCCGTGCGGGTGAGCTGGTGGCATGTCTGGTCTTGTTCAAAGAGGTGGCACGGGGCTGGCCGGGAGCTCCCTCTCCACCTGGCCCCCTGGGCAAGCCGAGGGCAGCGTCTGAGGCCACGGCTGGGGCGGTCGTATGCAGAGCAGACGAGCTCACGGGCTCCGTCAAAACCACACCAGGACGGCAGAGGCCTCAGCCCCACTGGGGCCCCGGTGCTCCGGCAGGACCCTGAGCCGGGGCCCTCTGTCGGGGCAGAGCTGGTGGTTTCGCCCCCATCGACTCCCCATTCTGCCACGACACTCACTCTGCCTCTGCTAGTCTCAGTCCAGTGGTGGGGGTGACATCTTTCCCCACTTTGGGGGATGGGCTTGGGGCTCGGCTCCACCGCCCACTGCTGTGTGCTCCCCTGCGTGGCCGCGGTGATCGGCTCAGGAACGGGGTGGCAGCCGAGTGGGTCCCGTGGAGCTGCCAGTGTTCTGTGGGAAGCCCACAGACTAGGTGACACTCACAGCTGGGTATGGACACTGACCACGTCCTGAGTTTTGAGAGCGTATGGGGGACAGAAAAGGGGCTTTGGAAATTCTTGAGAAGAAAGGAAGGATGGAATGCGTAGAGCAAACTGAAGAAGAAACACTGATAAATCTCTGAGTTAGCGCATTGAACGGAGGCTGGCGGTTTGTTCAAGCTTGAAGCAGCCTGGCCACTGCCCAAGTGGCTCTTGGCCCCAAGCTTTCCTGTCACGGGAGGGGGGGCTGTGTTGGCCCCACAGGCGTCTATCCCTTCACAGCCCTGCTCTCCTATGTTCCCTTCCAGGAACCAGAGTCCTGCTTGTCCCCAGCAGGTGCACGACGCAGTGGTCAGAGCGTGAGGTTGCAGACGGGAGACCTGCATCTCCTTCCCAAATACTCCGGCACGTGGCTGTGAGCTCTGCGTGTGACCTGGAGCAGACTGAGGAACCCACCCCTCTCCTGCTCGTCACATAACTCCAGAGAGACCTGCAGCCCCGGGTCCCTCCTCTGTCCCACTCCAGTGCCTCCATTACCCTGTCCGGCTTCCCTAGACCTCCGCCCCCTCCCTGTACCTCTGTCTGGTGCCCCCCTCGGCTGCCGGGGGTGTGGGGGCAGGTCTGGCTGGTGTCTGATCCTGCCCTGTGCCAGGAGCCCTCAGCAGGGTCTCGTACAGCTGGAGACATGTGGCCTTAGGGCCAGCGTGGGGAAGGCATGGGGCCATGTCTTACAGCGTTGAAGGAGTCAGCCCAGGACCCACCCTCCGTTTCCCGTTCTCCTCTCCAGAGGGGTGGGCTCTGAGCCTCTGACAAGTCGCTTTGCTTTTCCCTTTATGAAAAAATAATCAAAGCCCATGGCTGGCTGGCAGACTTTCTGAAAGTCAGTAGGACAGATGCGAAGGAAAGGAGCCGGCTGAGGTACAGATAACGTTCAATGCTTCTGATGGAGGCAGCCTAATTAAAATAAATCTTTAAAGCCCAGAACCTGGACGGTGGCCCTGGAGGAGAGGAAATCTCTGCGAGGGACCCTCCTCCTTAGGTGAGCCGCTAATGATGCCGGCCGTGCACCTGCTGCCCCCCCCAGCCCCTCCCAGAACAGCTTGGGGCTTCAGGGCCCCTTCCTTCTCTCCCCGGAAATCTGGAGCCCGAGCTCTGCGAGACACAGTGCCGAGTCTGCGGAAAAATCCCTCAAGCAGGCGGCTCGGGGGTCTTGTTTCCTGAGGCTCTTGAAGGGGTTTTCTGGGTCTGGGCCCACATCCCTGCAGAACAGTCAGGTCCGTCCTTCAGATGTGCCTAACGCCCGCCTCCCTTCCAACACTCCTGTCTGCTGTCAGCCCCCGCCGGCCCCTCCTGTCGGCACCCCCAGGGAAACAGCCCTAAAGCACCTCCATGAGCTGCTGCTATGCTTCCAGCTACAGGCTCTGACGTTGAGCAGAGCCTCGCGTGACCAACAAGGCAGGGGCAGCATTCGTGGGCCCCTGGTGATTTGGCCCTGCCCCGACTCCCACCGGAGGCCATCCCTCGGCTGCGGTTTCTTTCCTCTTATTCTACCTCAGATTTTAATTTTGTGCTATGCACGCAGGCAACAATGACATAACCTACCATTAAGTACTAAGTATTTAAAAATGTGGGATTCGTGGCTACGTGGAGGGTTCACAACGTCGTGCAGCGACCTCTCCCTCATTCCAAGACATTCTCGTCGCCCCGAAAGGAAACCCCACACCTGCTAGATCCCGGTTCCTCCCTCCTCCAGCCCCAGGCAGCCCCGAGCCTGCTTCCCGGCTCTGTGGATCGCCTGCTCTGAGCGTGCCGCATGAATGGGATCGTGCCGTACGTGGCCTCTCGTGGGTGGCTTCTTTCCCGCGGCATAACATTTTGGGGGTTCATCCATGTCGTGGCGTGTGTCCGTGCTTCGTTCCTTTTGTGGCTGAGTGACAGGGCGCCGTCCGTGTGTACCCCTTGCTGTTACGCGATCATCTGTCCACGGACCTTTGGGTCCCTCCCACCTTGTGGCTGTCGCGAGTGGAGCTGCCCTGAGCACTCGCAGACGAGGATCTGTTTGTCCTGTCTTGAGGTCCTCTGTGTCTGTAGCCGGGAGCGGACGTGCTGGGTCACACAGTGGCTCTGTGCTTCCCCTTCAGAGGGCGCACCACGGCTGTGGCTTCTTCACATTCACCAGACCGCCATGCTTTCATCTCCGGGTGCCTCCGCGTGCCCTCCTCTTGCCGTACGCTCATCCTCCTTCTGCACCCGACAGACTTTCCCGACTCTGCCGCGTGTCACCTGCTCGGAAACCGCCGTGCCTTGCGGGCAGACTTGGGTACCGGCGCTCTGGGCTGTGCGGTGCCCGACGCTGGAACTCTCGTAACGTATCGCTCTGTCCACTAGCTCTGACCTCCCGGCCAAGTGCACGGGGGCCCTGTCAGGGTCAAGTTCGCCGCGCCAGTGCCCAGGAAGGTGCTTATGAGAATGTCTTCATGGGGCGAATGGGGGTCCAGTGTGGGGCACAGGTCGAGATCTCGGGGGCTGTGCTGGGCTGCGGGGGCCTGGGGGTCCCCAGATGGCCCCTCCTGGCCCCTGGGCAGTACCAACATTGTGTCCCTCCCTCTCAGTGTGTGGTGACCGGCCGCCGGCTCTGTGCGGGTATTGTCACACGACAGTGGGATTGCTTGTGTTGCTACGTGGGGCTCGCGCTGTTGCTAGGTTGTGTTTTGTTTCATAGACATATCTCACCATTTCTCCCCCTGGCAAATAATCAGCACCCAATTAATTCTGCATTTCTCATTGTTTGCTCCAGCTGTCGAGCTCCTTGCATGAGCAAAGAACGATGGCTCAGTGTTTTCCCTGTAACGAACTGTGAGAATCTGCCAGGTCAGTCCTGGTTTTGGGGAGAAGAGTAAATGAGAGAGACAGATGCAGAGACACAGGGAGAGATGGAGAGACAGAGACAGAGAGAGAAAAAGAGGGGGACAGGGAGATACGGGGATACGGGGGGAGAGAGAGGCAGAAAGACAAACAAACACGGAGACAAAAGGATTTAGAAACAGACACACACACACATCAGAGACATAGTCACAGATGGATACACAGTGATGTTCAGAGACACATAGTGGCAAAGGCAGAGAGAGAGAGAGAGAGAGAGAGAGAGAGACATCCCTCGACCCACACAGACCCACAGAGAAGACACAGCAAGGCACGCAGAGATGCAGAGGAGGGATGGAGACACAGAGGGAAGGAAGCAGACGCTGGGTGACTGGTGACTTTGCAGCCACCGGGTCGGGGTCCCCAAGAGGCAGCAGGGCACGCGGGGGCCAGCACGACAGTGACCAGAGCTGACATTGCTGACACCCACATGCACCTGAGGGTCACAGGAGCCACTCAGGCATCACCTCCCTAAGCACCCACACCCTCCCAGGACACGGCCCCCCAGCAACCCCATTCTCCAGGCAGGGAAACTGAGGCGGCTCAGAACGGTTAGCTAATGAACACATGTGCACACAGCCGGCGAGAGGCAGGGTGAAGGTGGGACCTAGGGTTCTCTGCCTCCAAAGCCCAAGGTCTTAACCACAC
This sequence comes from Ursus maritimus, assembly GCF_017311325.1. Taxonomy (NCBI): domain Eukaryota; kingdom Metazoa; phylum Chordata; class Mammalia; order Carnivora; family Ursidae; genus Ursus; species Ursus maritimus. The sequence goes on along the minus strand of NW_024423786.1, from coordinate 59,033,202 downwards.
CCCCCGTATCCTAGTGCTTCCCAGAAGACCCACACCTGGGTATCAGTTGTTCTGCTCCCTAGCTGTGGGGCCACAGACAAGCCCCTCTCCCTCTCTGGGCCAGCTGGCTCCCAGGCTCGCTCCATCTGAGTGCTAGCCCGGGGCTTCCCAGACGCCGTTCCCAGATCCTGCTTCTGGAAATTTCCACATCTCCCCCTCCCCCAGGGTCAGTCCTTCTGTGTTACTAGGAACCCGCCGGGGACCCTCTCTCCCATTCCTGTTGTAAGACTCATCGTCCTGTCAGATTGCAAGTTGCCTTGAGTGGGGGCAGAGGTGACAGGCTCATTCCTGGGACCGGGAGTGCGTTGGCCTCGGGAAGAGGGGCAGTTTGCAGGGGAGACGTTTAGGGAGAACAAGATAGTTCCAGCTTGAGCTGAGATGCACGAGCAGGGACCCCATCGTGTCCTGCCTGCCTCTGGGCATCGGAAAGGAGGAATGGGCACCTCCCTTCTTCCGTGTCCCGGCCCCATGTCCCTGCGGTGTTGCTCCCACCATCCGGAAATTGGTGTTGGGCCTGTCCCCGATTTCTCTGATCTGAATAAAAGCCGCATCAGGGCGCGGGCGTCGGAAAGGAGAGATGGGCATCTCTCTTCCTCCGTGTCCCGGCCCCATGTCCCCGCAGTGTTGCTCCCACCATCCTGAAATTGGTGTTGGGCCTGTCCCCGATTTCTCTGATCTGAATAGAAGCCGCATCAGGGCGCGGGCGTCGCCGGCTGCTCGTTCTTTAACCACCTTACCTCCAGGGGCTGGTGCCTAATAGCTACTCAGCAAACGTTTGCTGGATGAATGATTCTCGGACTCTCAACACCACTGGCGTTGGCTCTCCTCTGGCTGGGGCTGGGTGGGGGGTCGCGCAGGAGCTGGGGACCCTCACCATCACTTTCAAGAAAAAACGCTCGAGTAGCTGCGGCGAGCTTTCCGGCAGGAGCGTTCGATTTCTGCTCCAGCACGGTGGCCCTGGCGGCCGCGTGGGGGGCAGCCTGGAGGGGGAGGCTGGCACCCGGAGCTCCGAGCAGGAGAGGATAGTGTGACCGACACCCGGAGGCATCAGGACCTACAACAGTGCCGTCAGGACGGGAAAACGCTGTGAACTTCAACACTGTCAGGCTCACCAACTTTCTTTTTCTTCAGTTAAAGATCTTGCTTGCTTGACTGGTTTTTTCCAAACTCCCAGAGCTCCCCGGAAGTCAGTCAATATGGCATTATTGTCATTTGGGGAACAGTAAACCTTTGAAAAATGCCTTTGGCGTGCTGGATTTATGGAGACCGTTTGAACTGTGGTGAGTCTCGAAGAGCACTTCGAAACATAGTGTTTTGATTTTCTCCATCATTTCTTGAGGATCATTAGAAACGGGGATTCAAGAGCCGGGATGGATTTTCCCCCCGGGCTGCGTGCTTGTCGAGAAGCATGATTTATCCGGGGCCGTCAGTGAAGATGTATGGGACAGGCAGAGGCGTCCACTCAGCACTTCTGGGCCAGCTCACTCCGGAGGCGACAGGTCCGCCCGGATCCAAACGCCAGAAGAGCAGGCGAGAGCCCGTCTCTAAGTGGGACGCGTTCTGCTTGCCCAGGGGGGGGTCATGGGCTTTTTGCTCCCGGGGTTGACCCACTTCAGCCTGGCTCCCCCCCAACCACTGCTCAGAGCCAGACCAGGCCAGGCGACCTTCAAGTGTCCTTCTGATCTCATGAGATTTGGGGATTCGGGGTTCAAGCTGCCAGCTCATTATTTAAGTGCAGACCTTTCTAGTCCCTGCCTCTGATGCTGGCTCTGGGAACCTGAAAGTAGGTGGGCTCGCTCAATGTCAGGGCCTGGGGTGGAGCAGCACGGAGCTCCCGGAGAACCAGTTTGCTTGCCTCCTTTTCTCTTCTCCAAGGGACGCTTGCAGGGGCATCTCCAAGGGCGTGACGGAGTCTCTGACTTTGCCAGCAGGTGCCGTGGGGAGAGGAGGCCGTGGGTGCCTGGGGCCCTGGCTGGCGCTAAGGGCTCTGTGGCGCCTTGGAAGTTGGCTTGGCTTGTCCTTCGTGAAGGGACAGGTGTCCTCTCACCAGCCTCCTTCCTGGACCTGGCTACACATAAGCCGTGAGTCTATACACTGAGCTCGTGCACACACCATGCCTTCCCCCGTGAATGCACGTGGCCCAAACCTACTGGTGTGTATTTTAGGACCCTCCTCTGGGATTGCCGGGCCCACCCCACGGTTGGTGGCTCTGCCCACCATGTGCATGGCCGCCACGACACTGTGATGGCGCACGCGTCTGCCTTCCTTAAATGCCTTGGGGCTCCCTCCCGTGGCTCCAGCACCCAGCATGGAGCAGGTGCACGGGAAGAGGTGGTTGAATTATTTTGCCCCATCCGGACTTGGAGTCCCGCAGGCCTGAGCTGGAATCGTCCCTCTGCTGTGGGTTAGCTCTGTGACCTTGGAGAGTCCTCCGATCCTGCCCTGGTGAAGGTCGAGAAGACAGGGTTGGGGGAATGGGCTCTTCAGACTGAAAACAGCACACAGCAAATACGGACCAAGCCACCTGCTGTGGGCTCCAAGCACCTTACACATATCAGCTCTTTAAATTCTCATCATCCTCCCCATCATGCAGACGAGGAAACTGAGCCTCAGATATTAAGCCCCTTGCCCAAGGTCACGCGGCTAGAAAAGGGCACAAGTGGGATTTGAACCCAGAAAATGCGTCTCCAGTGTCCGTGTGCGAAACCATAATTAAGCCTCTGTATTTACTGCCAAGTTCTTTATTTCAATTAATCCTCACAGATATCCATCCTGGTCTTGTTTCCCTTCTATGAGAGATGAGGAAATCCAGACTCAGAGAGGGTAAGTAGTTTCTCTAAGGTCACACAGCTGGTAAGTGGCGGAGCTGGGATTCTAGCTGACTTGGCTTTCCTACTGCTCGGTGCTCCCCCATTCCATGAATTTTGTGGCAGGACAAACAGAAGCCCAGAGAACAGGAATGTCGTCCCTCAAGCCGTGTGGCCGGTTAGTGGTGCGGCTGGAATGCAAACCCAGCTCCCGCTGATGACTGCTTTGTAACCGCCCCTTCCCAAACCTTAGCGACCCAACACTACCGTGACTTTATTTCTTGCGACTTGGTGGGTCGGCTTGTGGAGTCTCTGTGGGTTCTGCTGGGCACGTGCATGGGGTTGTGCACCCTGGAGGGTCCACGCTGGCCTTGCTTATGGGCCAGGCAGTTGGTTCTGGCTGTCGGCTGGGGCTCCTGGGTTCTCCTGCACATGGCTGCTCATCTTCCCATTGGCTGGGGCTTCATGGTGGTCTCAGGGCGGCAAGCTGGTGAGAGCAGACACTCTGCTTGAAGGTTGGCCCAGATCTGGTGCGGACACCTCTTGCCCTGAATTCTGTTGGTCAAAGCACGACAGAGGCCCCCGGATTCAAGGGTGGGGGATGTACACTCTGCCCCACGAAGGTCATGCTGTGAAAGCACGGGGCTCAGGCAGCCGGTCCCTCAAATGACCTCCTGGGGTTCTGACACCAGCCCAAGCTCCCTCCCTCTCCATGCGCTTGGGTTTCCCCTTCCTCTTCAGCCCCCACTGGTTGTCAGTGCCTTGTGCTGGGTGACCCCGGTTCACAGCAGCATCTATTTCTCCTCGAGAAGCCAGTGAGGGCAGGGCTCAGGGACACCCCAGACCCGTCCCTGCAACTTACCTCTCTGACCATGGCCACATTTGACCTTGGCTGTCCCTGTGGATTTGGGCCACCCTCTGTCTCCGCCTTCAGCATGGCTGGCTGGCTCTAGGATGACCCAGCTTCACCCCACGGGCCTCTGACCCACTTTGCGGTCCTCGCTGCCCAGCCCTCCAAAACAGGTGCTCTTTCCGCAAGCAAGGCTCCCTGGCAAACCTCCAAGGGCCGGAAATGACAGACTGTTCCCAGCTAAGTGGGAAAAACTGTACCTGGAAGCAACACAGATGGGGTTGAGTGTTTAGGATAATTAAGAAAAATGTGCAAATCTTTGTTTGGTTTTATTTTTAAGGCTGAGGGTGGGGTCACCCTGGCCCAGGAGGAAAACCCACAGACAGGCACAAAGGTGCATGCGGAAGGGGAAAGACCTTGTCTGCACCATGTGGGGGGGGTGCTGTTTTGAGGGTGGGGGTGAGCAGAGAAGATGTGTAACCCATTAGCCATGATGACAAACAAGATGGGGGAAGCAATCCCACTTCTGGGCGCCACGGAATTGAGCACAGGGTCCCCGAGAGCTGTCTGTACACCCACACTCACAGCGGCATTATTCGCAAGCCAAAAACAGAATGTGGTCCATCCATACAATGGGATGTTGCTCGGCCTTATAGGGGAAGGGCGTTCTGACACCTGCCGCGGCGTGGAGCACCCTGGAGGACATGATGCCGAGTGAAATAAGCCAGTCGCGGAGAAGGACAAATACTGTATGATTCCGCTCCGATGAGGAACCTAGCGTGGCCACATGCATAGAGACAGAGAGTGGACACAGGTGCAGGGGGCCGGGGGCTGGGGACTGGGGGCTAGGGTTCAATGGGGCTGAGCGTCCGTTGGGGAAGATGGAAGGTCCCGGAGACGGACCGCGGTGCCGGCTGCGCGAGGGGAATGTGCTCGGCGCCCTGCACTGAACACTCACGGACGGTGAATATGGTACATTTTGTGAGATGTGTATTTTACCAAAATTAAGAAAAAAAAAAAGACACTTAGAAGCCCAATGGCACAGGTAATTGGGGGAGGTGGCAGGATGCAAGGACGTGGGCCTGGGAACCATGCTGTGGGTGGAGGGGAAGGACAGGGAGAGTCCATGGACAGCGGGAGGCAGACCCCGGGCAGGGGACGGGCTGGAAATGCACAGAGCAGGTCGGGGAAGCTGAGGTGCCAATGCTCAGGTGAGAAGTGCTTACATCAAAACGACTTTGTTCTCGGAAGAAAGATAAAGCAAGAGCCACAAACATTTCCTTCTCCAACTGTGGGTACAGGGCGTTCCACTGTGAATAGCATAGAAACACTTTTTAGGGAAAAACAGGCTTGCAAGTATGTTTCTTAGCGGATCGAGTAATAAAAGCGACCCTTCACCCGCTCTCTGGCAGGTGTCATGGCCCCGTCACGGTGCCGCTCAGCCAGACGTGCTCCAGCCAGGGCGTCGTCCCCCGTGTCCTGCCAGGAGCCTCACCACAGGGAGGCAGGACGTCGTGTCCAAGGGCCCTGCACCGTCTTCACGTGGGCTTATAATCTGCGTGTCTCCTTTTGCGCTTTCTTCCTCCGGAGGCTTGCTTCGTTTGGAGATGAGAGGAGACTGCGCTGGTAACAAAGGGGCATCCGACGTCCCCCCTGGGAAGGGGGAGTTTTTCCCAGTTGTGCCAGGAAGAGCTGTGTGCTCTGCGTCCGGGAGTCCCGGGGGCAGACCCCCAAACTGCAGGCGAGCCAGCGAAACCATCACTTTATCCGCACGAGCCTATGAAGATCGTGCATGAGTCGATGGTGGGCAGATAAAGGAAACCACAGGCGCCTGACACAGCGGATTTCCTGGTGGGGGTTAGGGGACGGTGGGGACGGCCAGCGGAAAGGGGGACAACCAGCCTGTGTGGAACGCCTACCGTGTGCCGGGGCCCTGCTGGGTGCGTCTCTCAGCCTCCGCGTGTAATTCCCTCAGCAGCCCGGGGAGGAGGGCGTGGTGGTCCCCTAGAACAGTCGAGACGGAGGCCCGATGTCAAAGCTGTTAACGAGTCGGGGAATGAGCGTTTGGAATTAGTCTGCACGGACCCTCGTCCGCGAGCTTCTGGCTTCCTACAGTTCACCTGCTCCCGCCGTGGGCTTCAGCCTACACACACACACTCGGGGTGGACGAGACCTCCGGAACGGTGGGCGTGAGGACATGAGGGAGGGACGGGGGAGGCGCGTGGAGGGGAGGAGGCAGGACCCCAGGGAGGCCAGTGTCAGGGTGGTCCAGGGAGGCAGAGGGAGGCGGGCAAGGGAGGCTGAGGGTGGAGTCTGAGAGGCGGAAGGGAGGCAGGGAGCTGTCTGTCGCCGGGGTGCCAGGCCAGGAAAGGGTGAGAAGGAGGAGCTGGTGGGCTAGGGGAGCTGGGGGGCAGAGGACGCAGGATGCCGCAGAGCTCGGCCTCCGATAACCCTAGCCACCCTGGCGGCCTCGGACAGTGGTGAGGAAGCGGGCCGCACAGTACAGATGCCTGGGGTGTGGACTGCATCAGAGCTCCCACCCGAGGGGCTTCATGAGGACGCAAACCAGGATTCTGTACACGACATCTTCATGTGCGAGTTATTTTTGCTGTTAAGCCACGTGGTTGCGCCGAGTAATTACAGGGTGAAAGGAATTAAGAAAGACATGATTTCTCCCCATCAGCACCTGACTGTTCTGCGTCTCCCACCTCGCGCGGGCAGCCAGGCTCTCTGCCTTCACAGGTCCCGCTTTGATTTCAGTCACGTAGCAAAGGAATTTGAAACACTTTCAAAGAGGTTAGAGAGAGGAAGCAATTGCAAATTTGGGTTCAATGCAATAATTACATTAACTGTTTGCAGCCATCGGGCTCTCAGGAGGGAAGTCCCTGTGGTTGCTGTGGGGTGGGGCTGGACGGGGGCTGGTGAGGCGGCACGGGCAGAGGTGGCCATGACACCTCGGGGGCAGGTGCAGGTGCAGGGGGTGGGTGCAGAGGGTGGGTGCAGGTGCAGGGGTGGGTGCAGGTGCAGGGGTGGGTGCAGGTGCAGGGCTGTGTGCAGGTGCAGGGGTGGATGCAGGTGCAGAGGGTGGGTGCAGGGTCAGGTGCAGGGGGTGGGCCCAGCCGATGGCCACATTAATGACAGTGATGATGACGATGGATGCTGTTTGTTGAGGATTTGCCACTTGCCCAGTGTTCTCTCTGACCTTCACGAAAGCCCCGTGAGGTGGGCGTTAGGATCCTTGTCATAAAGAAACCAAGGTCCTGAGAAGTCCGTCTCTTGTACCATGTACGCCTGGGAAACGGCCGAGTTTGGATATGGGGTCAGTCGAATCACAGAAATGTGAGGAGGCTGAGATTTCCCCCCATTGCTTCTCTCACCGGCTCTTTCCTCGACTTCTCTCTTGGCTCCTGTATTTCACTATGAGCAGCAAGAGGAAAGCAGGCCACCCCTCCAGCACTAGGCTGGCAGATTTCGGAGGAGCATGCAAGCTCGTTGTTCACAGCTTGTCAGCACAGGACGGTAGGACCCCGCCGGCTACGCCGTCTGCCATCGTAGAACAGAGACCCCCTTCCTGCAGTCCCTCATTTCCCGAGCAGTTCCAAAGCCACGTCCGTGCCTTGGTATGTTAGACGGCACCCCTTCCAGGAGCAAGATCGGTGGCAGACAGCGCACTTTGTCAGAGAGACGACGTATCGGGAGGTTCCGTGGTTGTGGGGCCGGCTGGGCGGGGTGGGAGGCTGCAGGGCCGCCCACCGGGAGGGCAGGGGGCAGGAGCGGTCTGCATCGTGGGGGGATCTGGCGATATTCCCGTTGGCGTCGGTGTGTTCGCTGCCCACCCTTCCTCTCCCAGGTGCTTCTGAGACACCTCAGACCTCTGGTGCCATCAACCTTTGTGGGGTATAACTGCATGACAAATGGTGCCAAAACTCAGTGGCCTAAACCCAGTGTTCTCATGGTCGGGGTCTACAGGAGGGTCTGCTCATCGAGGCCGTGCTTGGTTGGCGGGTCAGCTCCAGGCTGTGGGTCTGGTTCACGGCTCCTCCGTGGACATCCCGGAGCCCAGGCCTGGGTTCAGGGGACGGCCGAGCAAGTTCTTCCTGTGGCGGGTCCCTGGGGGTCGGGGCGCAGTCCTAACCGAGCAGGCGTGTTTGTCGCCCCACTCAGGCCGCAGACTTCGGCCACAGCAAGTCACTGCCCGGCTCGGAGCCGAGGAGATGACGTTGACTGCTGAGCTCGAGGCGTGGCCAGGGAGAGAGGGTGCCATCCCACAGCGAGGGACTGAGCGATGGGGACCTGGGATTCCGCATGTCTCTACCTCCCAGCTCCGGGGACTCCCTCACCAGCCCCTCCCTGGGGGGCAGTTACGGCGCTCCCTTGGCCTCTGATTCCCGGTGATGTTCTCCCCCCCAGACTGCCTTTCGGGGTCCTTTTGCCCCTCTGGGCAGCCCTCTTGGGGAAGCTTCTCAAAGACCACGCTGAGCTGTCTACTGCGCGATGTACGGCCACAGGCCACCAAGGCCAACTTCTGCCCTTTGGATTTTCAGATGTGAGTCAGACGCCAACCCACCACGTGCCCCAAGTTCCACGGGGATGCGTAGCACGTGGTCCCGAAGCCCCTGTCACCAGCACCCCCGTCCCTCTCCTTTGGGTCCCCAAGCCTGGCCGGGTCTCCATTTGTGCAGAAGGATCGATGGCCAAGGTTGGGGTCTTCGGCCTTTTTCGTCCAGTCCGAGTCATTTTTCTCTTTCCCAGGCGAGCTGGCCTCCTGTGGCACTTCCTTGCACCGGACGAGGCATCTGCATTTGCGGTGGAGACGCTTCCTGGCAGCTCCGTTGTGCTCCGCGGAGCCTGTGGCCGTCAGCTCTTTGGGAGGACTGCCCGTTATCTCGGCCTCCCTGCGGTTCCTCGGGGCGGCTTGTTCTCCTGCTGAAGGACCAGGATCTTGCTCCCCCGAGCCTCAAACCCAGAGGCCGTGGCCTCGCTGACTCCAGAAGATGAGGGTGAAGAGTCCCGGGCGGCGGGATGCATGGTCGACACCGCGTCCCGCGGTGGATTAGTTCGGGCAGTCACAGGGGTGAGTGTGAACGCTGATTATAACTGCAGGTACCCACTGAAGGAAATGAAGCGTAACTATATAATGTTAGGCAAATTTATAGGATTGTTATTTCTGCCCGGCCAGACGCAGCTTCCCAGCGCAGAGAAGTAACCTCCGGGGTCAAATCCAAATTGCCTGTTTTATGCTTCTGTGGGTCTAAGAACAATGCAGGGGCGTGTTCAGAGGGAGGAGCCCCTGCCGGCCAGCCGTCCTGCACCTTCTGCTTTTCCCCACCATTAAGCTCTTCCCCACTATTAAGTGGTGGCCTGGTGCGGCCCCACCGGGGACCCTGCATCTTTCCTCTTCCTTCTGTGATACAAGGGGAGAGGGCTCACATGGCTCCCCTCCCTGCCTGCCCCTGAGGGGGGACGGGTCAGGGCTCAGCGGCCCCGCGGCCTCAGCAGGAGACACTGGGCTAAGGGCCTCTCCTTGCCTAGACTGGCCTCCTCACCCTTCAAGCCCCGGGCGGGGGAGTAATGCTCGCTGAGGTCTCTACCCCACGGTGGATGTCCTTCCTCTGGGCCTGCCCCAGGAGCTCCCCAGGGGAGCAGAGGGGAGTGCCTTAAGCACACTTCCTCTCGCTGGCCCCAGCACAGTGCCTGGTGCACAGTAACGGCTTGCTGCCTTCTTCCTGATTGGGTGCACGGGCCGGGGAGTGCATGACTGTGCCGAGAATGCCCCAGGGAAGCCGGTTCAACTGCAGGATCCAGCCCCCCAGCCCACTCCAAGATTCTCATTCAGGAACTTGGGACAGGCTCACACATCTGCCTTTGAAGCCAGTGCTGGGCCAGTGGGGTGCCCGCTGTGGTGCCCGTGACCCACAGGCTGCCCTTTGAGAAGCCCAGGGCCGGGGAAGAGGAGTTTTCTGGTCATTGGGTGGGAGGAAGCACGTCCTTTATTCTGTGGGATTGGAGGGTGGGGACGAGAAGCCGTCCAGAACGTGCTTTGCAGAAATTGCTTCATTGCCCCCTCCTCTTTTATTTTTTTTTGTCGACGAGACTGAGGAACAAGACAGATTCCTGACACACAGGCTGCCGCTTGGAGCTGCGTCTGACAGCAGGCAGGCCATTAGGGGCTCCCTGCCCTTCCAAAATGGCTTGTTAGCGCATTTAAGCCCTTTGTAGGAGGCTCTCCGTCGCCGTAATTGGGCCTTCACTCCGTTGCACTTCCTGGCCACGGAGCTTGTTAGCTGTCAGGCAAGGCTGTGGATTTGGAGGATGGACAGAGAGGCTCATTTTTCATAGGCAACCCCGCCAGGCGAGAACCCCGCGGGACTCCAGCCGGCAGGAGCGCGTCCCCTTGCAAGCAGGAGGGAGGAGTGAGTTCAGCGTGGGACCCACGTGCACAAGATGGGGTGTCACCCCTGGGGTGTCTGCAGACTCAGCTCCTTCGGTGGATGTTTCTGGATGTCTGTGTTTAAGGCTGTTGTGCTGGGCTTGGCACCAACCCCCTTACCCCAGGGGAGCCACGACGGCTCCTTCTAGCTTCATGCCTCCTCACGCTGCCCGGTTTTAGAAGAAGGCTCCTTTGAGCTGTATGTAAGCACGCTGGGGATCAGCCCACTGGAGGGGAGCATGTGGTCATCCCAGAACCAGAACCCTTAGAGAAAGCCTGTGCTTCCAGGCCCTGGCTTGACGGCAGAGGGGGCTTTGTGAGGCCCGGTGCCCATCTGGGGCCCTATCATCTCGGATTTTAGGAGAGGCTCCCCTATGCTATTCCTCCTGCTGCTTTGCTGGCATTACCCACTGGGCTCCGGGCTCTGCAAAGCTGCCGTGGACCAGGACTCGGGTGAAAAGCATGATGTGTGGATCTGTCAAGAGAATAGAATTTGTAAGAGGAAGGAGAGAGGACAGGAGGATTCTGCATTCTCTGGTTCACTGGTGGCCTTGCGGGCTTGAGCTGGGACAGGCAGACTGGCTGCAGAATCAGGACAAGGCACGATGGTGGGGGGGCATGAAGTCTCAGGGAAGGTGAGGCGGGGGCAAGGGAGTAGGTATTTATAACCAGATCTTGCCTATGCTTACTATTCTGGGTTTCCACTGCTGCACCCGGCCCTACACCCTAGACCCGTCCTCTGCCCTTCTCTGCCCCGTTCTGTGCCCTGGCAAGCTGACCCAGATGGGGGATACCAGCTAGGGGGCTCCTTGCTGATTTGTTAACTGTTGGGTTTGGCCAGCAAGCACCAAGAGAAGATTGCAGGGCATGGGGAGTGAGGATGGGGTCCTCAGACCCTCCCTGGAAGTTGCTGGGTCCTTCTGTGCTCTGTCTCATGGGCTTCTGTAACCCCATTTCCTTCTCTGCCCCGTGAAGTCTGTGGGTAGTAATGTCTCTGACTGTGGCTGGGCTTTGGCTGTCCCATGGGTCTGGCCCATGGTGCTGGAAGCGGCCCTTCCACGTGGGCCTCTCCCTTCGCATGATCTCGGCTGGATTCTCTGACTCGCTGGGGCCTGACTCACGCTGGGCTCCCGTTCCCTGACCCTTGTCATCCTGGCTGCGGTTCTGTTCCCCGGATGGGGGAGCTGGGTGAGGTTTGCTCTGACCTTGGGGAGAGTCTTGGCACAATGAGGGGGTGAGGGGGAGGCTGTGGGACACGAGAAGCTTGTGGAGAGGGCTGGAGGGAGAGGCCTCGGGGCCAGCCGTGCGGGGTCTTCAGGGCACTTCCCAAGAGGGGGCTGTGTGCGGCCCCCACTTCTGGAAGGCCCACTTGTGATCACTGAGGATCTTTTTGAGGGAGGAAGGCCCAGAGCAAAGCCACCCTCCTGGAGAGAGAGGCATTTTGATGGTGGGAAACCTTTCCCTTGAGGCCAGAAACACAATACAAGCAATTAAAGCCTGCGATGTGGAGAAACGGGTGGCGGGTCTGCGAGGCCTGCGAGGCGGGAGGCGGCCGGCAGGTGCCTTGGTGGGGGGCCCCGGGGAGGGCGCCCTCCTGCGCTGGGTGACAGTTCTGGGAGGCTCTCGGTAGAGACACAAGGAATCTAAGATCCAGGAAGTCCTGGGGCGAGGGGGTTGGACGGTGCGTCCCCCGTGAGGCGTGACCGCATGCGCTGGCCGCAGCCACAGGAGGAGTGAAGAGACCCGATCCTTTCCTCGTCCTACCCACCGGCCACTGTGGCCCGTGGTCCAGCCACAGACACCGCCACGGGCGCCGTGGGAAGACCCCTCCGGGACCCGCCGGCAGGGGAAGCTGGCTTTGACCGCCGTTTCTAATCGAAGGTGCTGCAAACTTCAGCATTTTTCTTTAGGCTGATGAACACCGTGTTCAGGGGGGAGGCTTGCTGGCCTCCAGGGGCTCTCCCGTCTTAAGTGTTGCAAAAACCTCTTGTATTACCAAGTTACCAAATACCTTCTTGTTAGCTGCCTGGGCTGCCCCCCAATCCGCTGCTCGGGGTTGATGGCTTTCCTTATGGAATGAGCTCCATTGCAGCCAAGGTGGCGGCATAGCGAGTTTCTGCCAGGTGAACCCTGCCTCCGCGTTATCTTCTGTTAGTAAGTTGGAGATGAGTCATCATGAGGATTTAACAGATGTTCTCCATGTGGACACACACACAGAGAGGGTAACAATGTCATGGGCACGGGACGCAGCCAGATGTCCCCCGGACTGTCCCCGGGGGTGACTGGCTTCTGGGGGGATGGGGGCAGGTAGGGAAATGGCCTCTCTCCTATGCCGTACAGGTGCACGAGACCCCCTCCCCAACACCCCACTGCAGACGAGGGGCCCTTCTGGGCTGTGGGACGCACCTCGCCCACGGAGACCAGAGGGGTTATTTCAGGAGGGACAGGGGAGGGCCCATTCCCGTTTCCAGATGGTGAGCTCCTTCTTCACGGGGACCCTTGCCGAGTCCCCGCTGAGAAAAGCCTTCACAGCACCACTCACAGCGAATCTGCTTGGAGGTGCGGGAATAACCTTCCAAGCACTGTCATTAAGTCACATCACATTCTTTTTCTCTAATAATGCGACACATAATTTTTGAGTGACTATTATATTGTATGGGTGTTGCAGATGGAACAGAGAACAGTAAAGACATCCCCCCCTCTGCTCGGGGATTTACATTCTGGAGACAAAGAAGGAAAACATGGAGAGATAGAGAATAGAATGGCAGGTAACACGTGCAATGAAGAAAAGCAGGCAAGCATGACAGGAACTGTTGCTGTTACGGAGGAAGTCAGGGTAGCCTCCACCGAGGAGGTGACAATTGAGCAGGGACCATGAAGCAAGCAGGGACAGGGGGCACCAGGGACAGAGGAAGTGGAGACAGAGGGAGCAGGGACAGAGAGGGCAGCAGGGACAGAGGGAACTTCCAGGACAGAGGGAGCAGGGACAGAGAGGCAGGGGACAGGGACAGGGGGACAGCAGGGACAAGGGGCATCAGGAACAGAAGGAAAGGCAGGGACAGAGAGGGCAGCAGGGACAGAGGGGGCAGTAGGAGGGACACCTGCCAGGGGAGCCTCTGCGGTGTTTCTGAGGTGTGTGGGAAGGCAGCGGGGCTGGAGTGGAAGTGAGAGGAGCAGAAGGCAAAGCTATGAGTCCTTCCTCCTGTTTTCACAGAACAACTTAAATCCTGAATGTTAGGGGGTCGCCCTTTCTGAGACTTCCGGGTTCCCCAGTAGCAGGTGGCAGGAGCTCTCCCTTCCCTTCCGGCTGGGTTGCAATACCGTCTCTCACCAGCAGTAGCTACTAGCGTTCCTGAGCCTTCCGAGCCTGGGACAGGTGTGTGGGGAGCAGGTTAGAGGCAGTCTGGGGGTGCTGAGCCTCAAGGCTGGGGACCCTTGTGGTGACGCACTGCTGGCTTTGATGAGACAGACCAGGTTGGTGCTCACCCTGCCCTTGTCCTGCCGTTGGGGACAGTCCTCATCTTTGCAGGGTCCGACCCTCATCTTTCTCCTCCGGCAGCCTGAGCCTCAGACCCCCTCCCAGCCCAGTCAAGGCCTTCCTGCGACCTCTGCCCCATGAAATCATTTTTTTGGTTGAGGTCACCCTTCAAGACAAAAGGGTCCACCTTCCTGGAAAAGCTCCCTTGTGATTTTTCTCAGAGGCAGTGGAAAAGATCAATCCTTCCCACCTGTGCACGGTACCCTCTAAACCCCTCCCAGCCCCCATCGGGCTGGGATTCTCACTGCAACCCCAAGAATTGGGTATTGTTGTCCTCATGTTACAACGGAAAAAGCTAAGGGTCAGAGAGGCAGAGTGACGTTCCCAAAAGTATTATCCTGTTTCTGAGCTCCCACCGCTCACCTCCAGACCTGCCCTTCCCTGCTCTGCTCCGCAAAGCCAGGCCAGACACTGCAAACCCTATTCTCACCTGGCCGGTTGGCATCCCCTTGGGTTTTGCCAGTAGGAGGCGCTAGAGGGGTACCAGAGGTGGGATTGGGGAGAGGAGATGCCCACCTTCCGGTTTTTCCTGTTGCTCCTTCGAGTAGCCTGGCCTGAGATCCCAGTCTCTTGGGACCCCAGGCACCACAGGTGTCCAACGTTCCCTAGGCTGGCTCTCAAGGCCCGAGGATTCTCACAGAAGGGTGGGTTGGTGGGTGGGGGGTTGGGGGGGGTCTCCTGTCCTCCCACAGCTGCTGGGAAAGTGCCGCAAATTCACTTGTTCTCTTCATTTGTGAAAACCTCCTCCACTTGTCTGTGAAGAGCCGCTCAGAAACACCCTTCTCATTACAATGTTAAATTAAAATTTACTAGATGAGGCACAGAGCAGAATAAACTTTCAATTAAAATGTACACACTGCGGCAGTGGAAGGGGGCTGGAGAGAACTTGCAGACGTCTTTGCTGCGAATGTGCTCGAGATTTAATTTTACTATGACGTCTCCTTGGAATTACACTGTTAATTGATCACATTGTGTCTGTCTGTTATTTAAACTTTCAATAAAACGGAGATTAATGGAAGGTGTAATCCTCCCGGGCAGAACAAATATTCCCATTGCTCATGTCAGGTACAGAAATGGAAACGCTCTGCTAACAGCTTTTTGCATTCAATCTGCGAACATGAAGTTAATCATGAAAAATATAGTGATTCTTTAATTGCTTGAATGAAATTTTTTCCTGCCTGCCCCATTTCTCACCCAAAATAGCCGCCCTTGTCAGAGGTGTGGAGTGAAGGGGCGGAAAGGCAGAGCCGCGCTTCAGGGGCGGGGGCTCTGGAGGAGCTGGCTGCGGGGTGGCCGGCGTCTGTGTCCGAGGACATGTGGCTGTCGGGCGGGACAGAGCCTCCGGCCACTTTGGGACTTAGGCAAGAATGTGTGGTGGGGAAGGGGCTTGTCTGTGGCTCAGGCTCCCAGGTGGGGAGGAGCAAGCTGGGATCTAGAGGACCCCTGAGTCCTCCTTCGGGTGGGGGGCAGGACGGAGTAGCAAGTAAGAACCAGTGACCTTGGACAAGTTCCTTAGCTTCTCCGTGCTTCAGCTTCCCCTCCTGTGGATGGCGTGAAGGTCACCATCTCCAAGGGCCGTTGTGGGACGTGCTGTGGTCCCAGAATCGGGCTCGCCGGTCCATCCCGTGTGCCCAGCAAGCTTGGCCACTGTCACTAGTACGTTCTCAGCTGGTGCTTCTGTCTTTTTACGGTTCCTCTCCCAAGTCCAGTTGCAGTGAAGCCCGTACCTTGGAGTCAGAGCGTAGCGGCTTTTTCCGTCATCTCCCACCAACCAGCTGGGTGACACTGGATGCAGTGGAGACCGTCGTGCCTGCGTTCCAGGGTTTCTGCAAAGGTGGAGTACCGGTAGAGCGCTGATGGCAGGACTCGGCATGTAGAAAGCTCGCAACAGGCGGCCGCTGTTAGCATTACGGCCGTCCTTCTGTCCAGGCCTGCAGGACCCACCCAGCCCCTTTCCCGCTAAGGCAGCACAGACCCAGACGGTGTGGGAGCAGTCTGTCTGCAGCTTCCACCCCGTGGGGTTCTTTGACTTAGGTCTGGATAATGGAGCCCCACAGCTCAACCTGTTGCCCTGACCCACGTCAAGGTTGATGCTCCCATTCCCTTCTGTTCTTCCTTTTGCAGGAGGATTCCTCCTACCTCCTTCAGATGTTTCCCAATGCAGTGGATTCTGGTCCTTCATTTACCTTAAACCACCTCATGTCATGTCCCTTTGAGAGATTGGGAGACTCGGTACCCCAGGAGAGTCTGGAGTAGCATAAAGGACAATGACACGGCCACCTCCCATATTCTGGCCACTATGCTTCTATTGATATGGCCCAGATGGCATTCATTTCTTGCAAGCCATATCACACTGCTAATTCAATGAAATTAGTTAACTAATTTTTTTCTGCATTTTTTTCTATGCCTGTGGATGAGGACTTGTGTTCTTTGCATCCTGGGCTAACAGCCCGATTGCTGGACCCACATATAGGGCTTTACTTTGTTCTTCGTAGAGTTATGTTCTTACCTGCTGGTATTACTCGGGCTCCTAATTCTGACATCTGTCATGGGAATGTCATGGTTTTCAAATATTTCACAAGTATGACATTAAACCTCTTTCCATACATATGAGGAAAAGAAGACCTAATTTGAGGGAAAGACTAGCTGAGGGGCACACAGCCAACCGGCCAGAGAATTAGCACGAAGAATCTAGTTTTTCTGAATCAAAGTCCAGGGATCACGGAAGTTCAGAGCTGGGAGAGGGAAGGGAAGCGGAGGTCATCGTCTCATCTGCCGTATTTCCGACGAGAGGCTGGCCGTCCACCCCCTTTGGAATGACCCCAGGGGGAGAGGAGAAGCTCATTGCCTCCATCCCAGCAGAGAATGACTCTCGTTGTCGAAATGTTCCTCCTTGAGCTGGGCTGCCATCGGCCTTGCATGAGATGTGTGGGAGATGAGGGTCTTTCCACATGTTTCAGTCAGGGCTTTTTGGTTGCAAGAAATGGGGATCTATGTGGGTGAGCCCAGGGAGAGGGGGTTTGCGGGGAGGCTATAGGAGGGGCCCCGGTTCTGTCCCACTCTTGTGCTCACTCTCTCTGCAGGCACGCTGCTCTGGGCTTCAATCCCATTCTTTCTCTGTGCAGACTCCCTGGCACTCCTGCATCCCGGACTTTGCCCCCTGGGGCTGGCCCAGTGGTAGCCTCACCCCCACGTGGTCACATTCCTCCCCGTCTCTCAGTTCAAGTTCCGGGGGTGGAATTCAATCAGCCTGGCTTCTCTGGGAAACAGAGCTCAAGACAGAAGCTTCCGTGGCGTTGGGAAGTGTGGCCTCAGGAAGCAGGGGTGAGGACAGGGGAGGGAGGCAAGAGAGAGGCAGGTAGGGGTGTGTGCTGAGCTGGCCCCAGCGTCCGGTCAGCTGGCTGTTTGGACAACAGGTCACCTGTAGAGAGACCACACGAAACCACTGCCTTTCCAGTCTGTTTAGGACGGAGGTTCTCGACTGGAGGTGATTTTGTCCCCCTGGAAACCAGTGTCTGGAGCAAGGGGAGCGCAAGGGTTTCTAGCGGGTGGAGGCCTCCGGCAGCGTCCAGGAGCCCCTTCCCGCCTGGCCGTGATGACATCGGCGACACCGTGCTGCGGAAAACCCGCCTGGAATCTAGGAGCGCGGCCGAGTGGAGCAGGTGTGTGCCCACGGACGTGGGACACCTGCCCCTGGGGTGGGGGTGGGGGCCGCCCCGATCTGCGGTGTTTGCTGTTTCCTCCATGGCGTAAATACTGTCACGGTGGCCGAGGGCACGTTACGAGCAGATTCACGATCAGCTTGTGAACTTCCTGCAAATCACGTAGCAGCTGGCCCCTGAGAATCCCCGTGAGCCGCCACGGCGTGCACCTGCGCGTAAATAAATGGGTTCACACACAGGCAGCTTAGCACGCTGGGAAGACAGCGGTGAGGTGCCGCAGACCCTCCTCGTCCTCCTCGGAGAACCTTCCCACTTGCTCCACGCGGCCCCATCGTTCGGTGGGCGTCATCTCAGAGCGGAGGCATCTGTGGTGAGAGAGACACTGTCGTGGATTCTCTGCCTGGATTTTTTTTGGGGGGGTGTCCAAAAATAACGCTATTCGAACCAAAAGCTCTTTTGGACATTTAGACAAAAATGTTTGAGTCTAGAGGGGTAGCTGCCATCTGGTCTCGGGAACAGAAAAAATCCCAAACGCTGGGGGAAGAAAACAGAAAACCCCCAAACGGTGAGGGAAGCGCTGAATGTGGTGTGTGTGCGTCCCAGCTAGAGAGCCCCCGTCCCCGCTTCCTGGAAGAGTCCTGGGGGGTCCATGGGATTTGGAGCAGGGAGGGCGCCGGGCAAGCCTGGAGAAAGCAGGCTCAGGTGCGGAGAGACACCTGCTCTGGTGTGGTCCAGGGCTCTGAACCTTCCTGGGTCGTCAGACGAGCGCCTGGGGGCCGGGGCCTGACACGAGCAGCGAGAGACCCTCACGGGCAGAGGGACGCCTGTGTGGATGGGGGAGCCTGCAGCAGCCAGCGGTGTCCAGCCGCCTCAGTCCCCTAGCCGCGACCCCCGTGAGAGGAAGGGGACCCTGACGTGACGGGTCTGTGCCACCTTCAAAGGGAGCTTGAAATTCAGTCACAAAGAAGTTACGTTATGTGTTTTTTCACACCTTGATCTGTGGACTGGGATAGAAACTCCAGCTCTTTGCTCTAGACTAGGGGTCAGGAGACTCCCGGAAAGGGCCAGAGTAACTTAACGATTTTGGGCTTTGGGGTCACGTAAGAGGACACATTTTCTTCTTTCTTTCTTTCCTCTCTCCCTCCCTCCCTCCCTCCTTCCTTCCTTTCTTCCTTCCCTCCTCCCTTCCTTCTTTCCTTCCATCCTCACTCCCTTCCTTTTAAAAACAACTCTTTAAAAATGTGGAAGCACGTGGAGCCTCTGGCCGCGGGCCACACTGGCCGCGTGCGTGTGCGTGTGGAATGCACATCTAGCATCGACAACATCCGCGGTTTCTTCCATCTTCGGATCAAACCCGGGGCCCATTTCCTTCGTTGCTGGGGGACCAAGCCCTCCACCCAGCTCCCCTCACCCCTCCCCGCGCCCTCCTTCTAGCTCTGTGCCGGCCACCAGAAGGCCTCTTCTGGGACATTGGTGACAGGGCTCTGCTCTGGCTGGACCACGCTGACCACCGGCTCCCACCTATGGACCCTGGGCAGCTGCTTTCGGAAGTCCTCACGTGAAAACCAGCCGGCCCTGTAGTCTTTTTGGTCTTTTCCGTAACTGATTCGTTGTGAAAGGCAGCTGTGCTCAGAGGGAGAGGCAGACGGCCCCAAGGTTGCCACGTCCCTGTGAGGTTGGCGTGAGCCCTGGGGTCCCCAGCCCACACCTGGATGGTCTCCCCAGGAGGAGGGGCCAAGGTGGGATGCGAAACTCCTGGAGGAGGGGGTGCCTGCCAGGCGGACCTGGAGTGGACTGAGGCAGCCCAGTGGTGGGCTGGGCTGCTGTGCTCTTCACTGGCCCAGGGCCGGGCTCTGGACTCGGGCTCCGAAGCCCGCGGTGGGATCCTGGAGCCAAGGACACAAGGATCTTGGGATCCCAGCGAGGGGCATGCAGTCCCACCAAGTCCCGGGCTGAGCCCCGACCCTGGCCTTGATCTGGTGATGACTCTGGCTTCCAAAGGAGCCCTGATCTACCCACAGCCCCAGCCCTGAGAGGCACTCCATGCCCTGGGGGCCCCTGCTCTGTCACGCACGTGGGAGCACACGCAGCTCTGCGTGGCCGTGTTCTCTGCTTTGGACCAAACTCCGGGCTGGGTCCCTGTCCTGAGAATCGGGGCAGGTTAGGGGCATTGTCTCCGCATGCAAAACACCATGTGTTGGAAGGAAGTGAAGGGTTTTCCTTCTGACATTGGGAGAGCAGACCTGGCACCCTGATTTTATTTTCTGCAAAAGAGGGGAATGAAGGGGAAAACCTGCCCTCTCCTATTTTGAGACCATTAAACTTCAGACAATTTTCTTGAGTGACCGTCAACAAGCAGTTCGTGAACCCTCAGCACTTGGGGGTGGGGTTCGAGCCCCAGTTCAGCTGTGCTGGGAGACACGCGGCTAGATGGGAGCCCCACTGGGGAGGAGCTCCTGTGAGGGTGGACAGGGCACGGCGGACGTGCTGGGAAAGACTGTGATCCCAGCTGGGTGTTCAGAGGGAGCGGCCGGAGCGCAGGATCGGGGCTATCCGGGAGGGCTGCAGGGTGGAGGTGCTGAGCTGACCTTGGCCCGGGTGAATCGGCACACTTGGAGTCCACGAGCCCTGTTTGTCCACTGGTTCTGTGGACGCCGTGGGCTTGCTCTGGAGCCCTGGGGACATTTGTATGGAGCAGCGGGTCCTTGTCAGGCTCTGGTGACCCCGCCTTCCAGCCCCTCCTCTGGGAGCTGCCTTCGTGCGTTCACATGCCCGTAGGAATGCACGGTCTCCAGAGCTCCGTGCCCCCAGATGCTCTGTTGATGGCATTCTTTCTCCAAGCGATTTTTCTAAAATAGATTTGACCACGTCAGTCTCCCACTTGAAAGGTTTCAGTGACTCCCATTGGGTGTAGACGAGGTCAGACCTCTTTACCATCGTTCTCCCCACCAACCTGCCCACCACCCCCACAGGTGCCTGCGCACACACCCATGCGTGTGCACGCACACGTCTGCTCACACACACGCGTGCACACACATGTGCACACACACACACACGCTCCATATGCTTGAACCGTCACGTGCTCCCGTCTGCCTCCTCACCATTCGGCTGTCCCCTCTGCGGGAAGCTGGGGGTGCCCCTCGTCTGCCTGCACGCGCTCTCTCCCAGGCACGCGCTCTGGGGCTGCGAGGCCATTGCCCGAGCTGTCCCCGCCTTCCACAACTGTGCAGGGGTCACATTTATGCAGACACGGTTGGTCACTGTGTTCCCTCCTTGGACAACCACATCGTTAATTTGTATCTTCTCCATTTTTCTGCCGCTGTTGCTGGAGGCTTGTCAATTTTATTGAGTTTTTCAAAGACCCGGCTCTTTGTGTCATTGGTTTTCTCTGCCGTGTTTCTGTTTTCAATTCATCGATCTCTGTTCTCGAATGCATTGTTTCTTTCCACCCACCTGATTTGGGTTTGTCGTGCTGTTCTTTTTCTTGGTGGAAGTGGAGGCTGAGGTGGTATTCGAGACCTTCCCTCTGGCCTCTGGCCTCCGGGGTCCCTGACGGAATAGCTGTCTTTCCCCTTTACGTGAGGTGCTGTGTCTCGCTGGCTACTTTTTCTTTTTTTTTAAAGTTTCTATTTAAATTCCAGCGTTTAACACACAGGGTTATGCTAGTTTCAGGTGCACAGTGTAGCGATTCAACACTTCCCTACGTCCCCCAGCGTCTATCGGGCGACTTTCAAGGTTTTTTAATGTTTTTAATTTTTAGAAGTTTGTCTACAATGTGTCTTTGCGTGGATTTCTTTAGGTTCATGCAATCTGGAATTTACCTAGCTTCTTGAATCTGTAACTGTATGTCTTTTGCTGAATTTGGAAAGCTTTCCGCTGTTTTTGGAATAACGTGTCAGCCCCACCTTCTTCATCCTGTTCTCCTGAACTCTGATGATACCAATGTTCGTTCCTTGGTTGTAGTTATTTCTACAGGCCCCTGAGTTTCTGTGAAATTGCTTTTAAGTCTGTTTTCTCTGTGTTCTTCAGATCAGGTACTTTCTCTTGTTCTGTATTCAAGCCCACGGTTCTCTCCTTGGTCCCCTCCTCCTCCGAACCCACTCTCTGAGTCTTATTTTGGTCACTCTGTTTTTCAGTTCTGAGATTTCCATTGGGCTTTTTATATCTTCTGTCTCTTTGCTGGGATTTTCTACAGTTTGTTTGTTTGTTTGTTTGTTTCTACCATGTCTGTAGTTGCTCATTGCTTTATTTTGATAACGGTCGATAGAAAATCCTTATCAGACGATTCTAGCATCTCTGTCGATCGGTGTTGACGTCTGTATCCGTTCCCCAGAACATCTGTGATAAAGCACCACAACCCGGGACGCTAAACACAACAGAGATTTATTCTCCCACAGTTCTAGAGGCTGGAAGCCCAAAATCGAGGCTCCTTCTGGAGGGTTAGGGGAAGAATCTGTCCCATGTCTTTCTCCTAACTTCTGGTGACAGGTGTTAGGCTGCAGACTGGCTAGGAGATGACATCGCCAGTCTCTGCCTCCATCTTTAAGTGGCGTTCTCTGTCTGTCTTGTGTCTCTTCTCTTGTTATAAGGACACCAGTCATATTGAATCGGTGAGGGGGTGCGTTCTACTCCAGTATGACCTCACCTTAACTAATTACACCTGCAATGATCCTATTTCCAAATCAGGTCCCATTCTGATGTCCTGGGGTTGGGACTTCAACCCGCCACCTGCTGATGATATGTTTTCACCCAGTTTGTGTTCGTCCTGCTTAGTATGACGACTAACTTTGGGTCAAAGCCCGGACTGTTGGGGTGTGATGTAATGGACTCTGGGTCTTTTTTTGACCCTCGATTTTATTTGAATTCCTCTGACCCCACTCCAGCAGTGGGAGGGGGCCCTGCCTCGTTCCTGCCAGGAGGGGGCAGAAGTCCTGGTTCCATGGCTGGCTTCCGCTGACACTGGTGTTGGGGGGCCTCTTCATCCCTGGGGGGGTGGGTGCGCCCTCTGGTTCCCCATGAGGCTTCCACTGAAACCTCCCTGGCTGGGAGGGGGGAGTAGAAGTGCCTCCTTCCAGGGACACCAGAGGGCTGTCCTTGTTGCTTCTGGGTGGTGGTGAACGTCCCGGCTCTCCACTCGGCCTCCTCGGACATCACTCCATTGGGCGAGGAGCCCAGGGATTGCTGGAGGGTGAAGTCTAGACTCTCCTGAGCTGTGTGTGGAGTGGGGGTGGGAGGGACAGTATTTTTAGGCTGCATTCTGCTGGAGGAAAGCAGTTATTACTTAAAGGTTTTCTGCCTCGCCAGGCCGCTCCTATTCTGGTCCTTTGGCTCGAGAGAGCAAGCTCGTGTTGGCTTTTCCCGCCTGCGCCATATTGGTGTTTAGATGGCTGGCTTCTGCTGCTCCACGTCTGGTCTGCGTGAGGCACAAGAAGAACCCAGGGATCTCTCTACCATATTATCCCTTGGGTCTCAAAGTTCCAAGACGGTTTGTCTTCTTCTTCCCGACTCTCCTTGTGTTTTCTTACACATAACATCCCAGCAGGAGGAATGGGCAAAAGTACATCTACTCCATCTTTCTGGAAGCAGAAATCCCTCCGTGGGTTTCTTTATGGCTCCTTATTATAGTACAGTACGTTAATATTTTTGCTAGTGTGGAACAGCCCTCATATTGCTAGAATAAATCCTACTCGTACATGCTTAACGTCTTCACTTAATGCACTACTAAATTCAATTTGCTAATATTTTAGTTGGAATTGCTGCCTCTGTGTTCATAAGGGAGTTTGCTTGTGGAACTTGGGGTGTGTGCCCGGGCCCACACCGTGTGCATGCAGACTGTCGTTTCAGGATTTGGCTCACCTCCTTGAATGAGGCCAGAGGTGGTCCACTTTTTCTCACGCTACAGAGTAGTTTCAATGACATGTGACGCATTCATCCTTTGAATACATAATAGACATTCCCCATGAAGCCTTTGACGTGGGTGCCTTTATATGGTGGGTTTTTTTTTTTTTTTTGGACAATCTAATTAGCTTCTTTGCGTCTCTGATTCTTTCCTTGTCCTGAGTCACATTTGAAATTCTTTTTTTTTTAAGATTTTATTTACTTATGTATTTATTTAGAGCTCTGAAAGTGGGGGGGGGGCAAAGGGAGAGAGAATCTCAAGCAGACTCCCTACTGAGTGTGGAGCCCAATGCGGCTTTCCATCTCACGACCCTGAGATCACGACCTGAGCCAAAATCCAAGAGTCCAACACTTAACTGACTGAGCCACCCAGGCACCCCTGAAATTCTTTTTTTTTTTTTTAAGATTTTATTTATTTGTTTGACAGAGAGAGAGAGTGAGCGAGAGAGGGAACACAAGCAGGGGGAGTGGGAGAGAGAGAAGCAGGCTCCCAGCGGAGGAGCCTGATGTGGGGCTCGATCCCATAACGCCGGGGTCACGCCCTGAGCCGAAGGCAGACGCTTAACGACTGCGCCACCCAGGTGCCCCTGAAATTCTTATTCTCTATACAATCATCACTGCAAACTCATTCTGCCATCTGGAATCTCCTTTATATCTCCATTCATGTTTTCAAAGTATGAGGTATTCATATCTTCTCCTTTTTATTCTCTGCGGGCTTGCCAGAGGTTTGTGTCCGATTAATCAGAATTTTTAAATGACCACTTTTTAGTTTACCCAGTTCCATAGGCTTTTTTCCCTAACTCATTCTTTTTCACTTTAAACTGCCAAGATTAAATCTTTCATTCTACCTTAAAAAAAAAAAAGCCTCATAGTGCAGCATCTGACGTACTGAACTGAATGCTGATTTGTTTCCCTTCTTTCTCATTTTATAATAAAATATTTTGGTGATTAGGTTTTCTCTAGGCTGTGCTCAGGTCCTCACTCCACAGGATTTTATATCTTTAATCTGTAAGTGATCTGTGTTTTCCGAATTTGGTTGAAAAGTTCTTGAAACCCTTTCTGTGGTTATTAGTTCTTTGCTAGTTCTCTGTTGTTAAATGCTTTTTTGGTCTCATTTTATTGTGGCGAGACTATATTCCCTGTGAAACGTCCAGTTATTTTGAATTTTCCTGACGTTTTCTTTGTGGTCTGGTCAGTCTGTGTAAAAATACAGTGCTTGTTAGTAGGTGATGAAATCCTATACGTGTCTGAATTATATTTGTTAATTATAGCTATCATTGTGTTTTTGGGGGGCATACTTGAAGGGATAATTGGTAAGATGTATATTAATGTATCCCACTATGCTAGTAGTCTTGTCACTGTATTTTTTAAATTTTTTTTTTAAGTATATTTTGGCTTTCTGCTGTTTAACGTGTAGGGTCACAACCAGTACTTTTTATCAATCATTTTCCAACTCAGCGATGAGCTTATTTTTGGGATTTTTTTTTTCTTCTGTCTTTTTATTTATTTTTCTTCTGTCTTTTTAATGAAATAGGGCAGGATGGAGGCATATGGCCACATATTCAATCCCCCATCTTCAACCTGAATGTGTATTTTTTTTTAAGATTTTATTTATTTATTTGACAGAGAGAGAGAGAGAGACAGCCAGCGAGAGAGGGAACACAAGCAGGGGGAGTGGGAGAGGAAGAAGCAGGCTCCCCGCGGAGGAGCCTGACGTGGGGCTCAATCCCATAACGCTGGAACCACGCCCTGAGCTGAAGGCAGCCCCCTGAATGTGTTGGTTTTTAAAAAGAACCGAATAGAGGCTCTTGGCCAGCTCCGTTGGTGGGGCACACGACTCTTGCTCTTAGGGTTGTGAGTTCGAGCCCCACGCTGGGGTGTAGAGATGACTTAAAAATAAAATCTTAAAAAAAAAATTTAAAGAGAACAGAAGAATAAACACAAATCACAGTGCCGTCGTTCTTCCTGGGGAGGCCGATGCTGTGGTTCAGCAGTGAGTGATGCCCCCCTCCCCCGCAAAAGCATCAGAGTTTCCTGTCTAAGATTGCGTATTGGAAGACGTTTTGGGTGCCCTTTGTGGAGAGAGTAGACCCGTGCCACAAGACATGTCATTACCCCCCAAGACTATGCAGATGTTGCCTGAGGTTGCTGATCTGGTTCTGCGCCCGACAAGACGTCCTCCCAAGGGACACAGTGGGCTCTTCTAAGAAGACCAGGTCATGCTGCTCTCCTGCTCAAAGGCGTGCATGGCTCCCTAGTACCTGGAGAGCAATGCCCTGAGTCTTGCCGAGGACTCGAGGCTCTGTGTCATCTCTCGCTATCCCCTCCCTGCCCCTTGGACTTTGTGCCACTCTTCCCCAGGCACGGGTCCCCTGCAGGTGTCTCTCTCCCTGTCACAGCTCCTGTCCCGATTCCCTGTGTGCCTTTCTCCCCCGTCTTGGCCTGGTTGCTATCCTACTCATCTTTCCAGCTTGATCTCATCTCGGTTTTTCTCTGAAATGCTCTGGGACTAGCCCAGGGGGACCAGCTGTCCCCTTCTCCAGAGGGCTTCATTGGAGCTCATATATTGACCACGGTCCAACTTCTTCTGGGGACGGGATGCATGTGCTTGGCTCTCCCGCTGGCCTGTGAATTACTGTTGAGGGCAGTGCCCGATTCTCTCTGTTCCCAGGGTCTTGGAAAAGAGTCTGCCACATAGAAAAGGCTACGGGATAGGTGGCTGAATCGAATCAGATTCCTGGACAGGGAAGGGGAGCAGCGTCTAGGAAGGGCCAAGAACACGGGTGCTGGGAGCATTAGCTGATTATAACCCAAATGGCTAGTTCCGAGCTGGAAATAACAGCAGCTCCCCTTTGCTTCAAACAGGTGGGTCTTGACACAGAAGACAGACTGACGAGCCTTACTTCCCTCCTGCCTGGGTCCAGCGAGAATGGAAGGCAAAGACTCCCTAGCCCAGTGGGGAGGAGAGGGGTCCCAGTCACTCCCCACATCCTGGCAGACCCACCGAGACCTGGGGAGGGCAGGAGAGGGGGACAGGTCACTGAGCGCGTGGGGCCACCTCTCTATCCGGGTAGGACAGTAACCTTGGCAAGATCGTGGTGCCAGCCGAGTTACCCCAGAGGGCTGGTCCAGGTCTCTTCTAAGTCTTCCCGAGAACGGCCGGGCGTCCAGTGGGAGGGGAGTTTAGGCTCCAGACTCCAAGTAGCTGCATTATAATCATTATAATCACGTTGCTTCAGCCTGTTCCATACGTAAGGCCCATACGTTTTTTCTAAATCCAAGGACCATCCGTGAGCGGAAGGAAAACGCCCGGTTACGATGGGGTCAGTTCAGGGCACCCGGACACCCACGAATGGATTCCCGCTTTGCTCTGTCACTTCCTACGCACGTGACCTTGAGCGGCTCTGTCTGTGTAAGCTTATTTTCTCTTCTGTAAAACAAGATCGTTATAGTGTCTACTTCCAAGGTTTTCTGTGAAGGGGGCACAAGAACTCACGAGTCCTCGGCTCGGTCGGTGCGGCTGTTTCTTCCCTTCTTTTGTGCCTGATGGGCCCTGCTGCTTGGTCCATGTGGCCGAGGCCCAGGTCTGGGGCAGAGAGCAGCTGCTTGGAATTCCTTCGGCGGCCCCGTGCGTTGATGCAGCGTTAAATTAAGGCCCTTAATTCCTTGTGGAAACATGCCTTCAGAAAGGGACTGGAATTTGCAGCTTCTTTTCCTGAGTCAAAGCCGCACGGCACCGCGTTATTTGGAGACTAAGGAACCCTAATGCAACAGCGGTGGAACATTTGCTTGCTGCCGTGTCCCCCGGCGGCCAAGCTGGCAGGTGTCACCCGCACTCCGGCGGGAAGCCGCCACGGCCCCCGCACATGCCACGGAACACTTGAGCAGATGGTGGAGACCTGATCTATTCGCTGCCAGGACGGAGTCGTTTCACAATCGATCGGGGTGCCCAAGGAGCCCAGAGCTCAAGGAGGCTGCCTCCCGGGACTCCTAGAGAAGTCACTGAGTCACAGGCAAGCGACTCCGGAAATCCTTCCGCTGACGGCCCAGGCCAACCGATGAATAGTTTGTTTCTGTTTCTTATCAGAATGATACATGATTTAAAGAGCCCAATGGGCCTGTGACACGCGTTCCTGGAAACAGCCCTCCTTCGGTCCATCCCTCCCGGCTCTGTCCGCGTTCCCCTCGCTCTGCTGGCTCCCCGCGTTCGCTGGACGCGTCTCCAGGGCCCTCCCGAGAAACGGTGCCTGGGAGGGACATGGTTTGACATCTTGCATGTCTGAAAATATCTTTATTTGACCTTTACTGGTGCCTTGGCTGGCTGCGGACTTCCAGGCTGGAAATTACTTTCCGCAGAATATTCGGGGCGTTGCTCTGCTGTGTTTCAGTCCCCGTGTTGCTGCTAGGTTAAGGTCGCTCCTCTTCTCGATCCTTTTAGGAAGTGCAGAACCTTCTGGAAAACGTTCCCCCCAGCACTCTGATGCCTGGGGGGGGCGCGAGCCTTAGTGTGAGTGTCCCTGAACCTCCGTGTGGCGCCCAGCGGCCCCTGTCAGCTGGACTGCGGTGCTGAGGGCTCGTTCAGTTTTCCCTTCCATGATTCTCCATTTTCGTTCTCAGCTCTCCGTCCTGTTGTTTGCGTGTCGGATCTTATTACGGACAAGTCCGCGGACGCCTTGTGTTTTCTGACCTCCTTGTCTTCTGTTCCGCCGTGCAGCGGGGTTCTCTCACCTTCATCTTCCTCTCTCTTGAGTTGTCCATTTCTGTGTAATTTCACCTCCCGACAGCTCTGTCTCATTTTTGTTGGTCCCGTCCCTGTTCAACGGCAACCGTCTCCTCCCTGTTGCGACCATCGCTACTTTTTTCTCTTTATAAAGTTCTCCTTTCCCTGCAGGGTCTCACTTCCTCCAAGTTGCTCCCACTGACATTGTGTGTGTGTTTAAGATTATATCTATTTATTTGAGCGAGATTGAGCGCGCAAGCAGGGGGGCGGGAAGGAACAGAGGCAGAGGAGGAAGCCAACTCCCGGCTGAGCACACTTGATCCACCATCTTCGATGGAAGTCTTTCCACAAAATCACAAATGACACGTTCACTGTAGAAAACCAGAAAAATGGTTAAGAAAAAAATACGATCAGGGAAATAGTGCCTTTACCCCAAACTACTGCTAACATTGCAGTAATTCCTTCTATTATTTCATATATATGAATTACATATAAATGTTATGTGTGCACACAATGATTGGGAATCAATTAACGTGTTATTTTTAACCTGTTTCCTGAACACATATTGTGAACACCTTTCCAAGTCACTAAATGTATTTCTAGGAGCACCTCGGTGGCTCACTTGATTAAGCATCCGACTCTTGATTTCGGCAGGGGTTATGATCTCAGGGTGGTGAGATCGAGCCCCACGGCTGGCTCCACGCTCAGCAGGGAGTCTGCTCGAGATTCTCTCTCTGCCCCTCCCCCTTCCCTCTCTCTAAATAATGCTTTAAAACATATTTCTAGACTTGTCTTACTGGTTCATATCCTTTCATGAGATATTTCTTAATACAGCATATTTTTTTGGTCCAGTTCTACATTGTGGGATATTTATACCAGTTTTTCAGGATCATAGTAAAAACGCTAACGAACAATCCTATTTTCAGAGCTTCCCGTGAGCCCCGGATTATTCCCTAAGGGTAAATTCCTAGAATCACTGCACCGAAGTCCACGTACTGTAATTCTTTCAAGTGTCATCACGCAGGCGTCCCTCTCTTACGGCAGAGGCTGGCTTCTTTACCTTTGCCTACGTGTTAGATTTTAAACAAGCTCCCGTGCGAGGGGCCCACATGATGTGTGAGGGGCGTTCTGATTTGTGTGTCTTGGGTTACTGCTGAGGCCGACTGTCTCTTCCTATTCATTGGTGGTGTGTATTTCTTCTTTTCTGAATAGACCTCACAGCAGGTGGAAGATTTACTCTCACACTCAGAAGTGCAGAAATGTAACTTTGTTCATCTTTTTTCTAACTAAGCTTCACTGGCTCTTGGGCTGAAACAAACCAACTTTTCATTCAAAGTGACTTCGGGCTCTGTTATTTCTGGCTGAACCTTCCCGCCTCTGTCCCTCCCGTCCTGTCCCTTTGTGGGAAGGGTGGCTGGCCTCACCCCTACCCGCAGGCACCTTGGTCTTCGGATGCACCCTTGCACCTGCCACTGGCGTCCCCCACGTCCAGACCCCACCCCACTGGACCAGGTGCCGCTGAAGCCGCCCACGGGTTTCAGGTGCAGGTCTGGGACAGTCCCCGAGCCGCATGGAGGGGAGAGGAGGAGGAGGAAGCTAGGATCTCCCTGCCACCATTCTATCTCATCAATGTCATCCCCACTCCTCCAGGTGGCCCCCAGGGCTCCAGGTGGGAAACAGACCCAAGACCCAAGACGCAGGGATTCACCTGCATGTCCCTGGCTTGATCTCCTTTCCGATGGCTCTCTTCTCCTGAGGGACTTTAATTTCCTCCGGGGCGGGAACACTGCCCTCACCTCCGGTCCCACGCCCTCCAGCTTCGTGACCCCGGGTCCTCCAGCACTCCATCTTTCTTGGTGTCGCTGAAAGAGAAAAACTTTCTGTTGCACATCAAAAGGCTCTGACTGTCGATACCTGGGATCTTTAAAAGCTCTTTTTTGAAAGTTAAATCCGAACAAAGCTTTTTTCTCAGCCAGCGGCTCCCGTCCTTGGATGCTCACTGGGATGACCCAGGGGCTTTGAAAAACCCAAATGCTTGAGCAGCACCCCAGATTTCAGAGCTCCTGAGGGGGTGTCCCAGCATCTGTATATTTTGAAGCCCCCTTCCACCCCCACCAGGTGCTTCTAATGTGTAACCAGGATGGAGAACCGCTGTTCCAGGCTGCGACAGCCTTCCCCACCCCTGCGCCAACCAACGGCTTAACCTCCCTGTCCTTGGAGGTGGAGGGGTTCCAGGCACCTGGGGGACAAGATCGCTCGTCGACAACTGGGCTTGCACCTGCGTCTCTCTGCTGGATACAGAGCCCCCCTCAGCTGGTTTGACAGGCTGGAGATGGAGACTCTGCAGAAGGGTCCCCGCAGGGGTGGGGAGGAAGACTCTGCCCGCCCCCCCTCCCCCAGGGCGGGAGGTGGAGCAGGTCTTCATTAACTTGGGCTGAGTCAGCTCCCCAGGAAAGGCTTTCCCTCTTAGGGACCAAAATGTCCCAATGTATGTTTCACAGCTTCCTGGGGCCTCTGACAAACCTCTCCAAACTCCTTTATTTGTCTTTTTCCCCCGAAGGTCACGAAGCCAACTGTTCCCCTCTGCTCACAGATGCGCTGAAGCAGGGAGCTCATTTCCATCAGAAATTGGCCTCCGAGGAGGGAAGCTGTTGGGGACAAGCTGGCCGCCCTCCCGCAGGACAAGGTTGCCGGCCAGGATTTTCTGCATTTAGGCTCAGAACCCGGGACAGCCAGGTCTCCCCAGAGCAGACCCCAACCCACCAAGGTTTGATAGAAACTACTTTGATTTTTCCTTCACAGCAGGGGGGGAGGCATTTCAATGGAGGCGTTAGGCGCACGCCCTGCCCTCAGGGTCCCGGCTGGGCAGCGGGGGTGGGCAGAGGTAAGCCACAGCGATAGCAGCTGCCAGCATCCCCAGCACCTACTTGGAGTCTCGCACAGGTGGTAGAGATAATAGTATCGCTACAGCTCTTCAGCTGAGCACTGGGAAAGGAGCCCTCCCCACCTTTCAGATGGAGGACCAGCTGGGAGGGCTTCTTGGAAGAGGGGGCCTGTGAATCATTCCTAGAAAGGTGAGCAGGACTGCAGGGAAGGGGACGAGCCAACCTCCCTGAAATGGAGGGAACAGGACGAACATAGGCGGGGGGGTGGAAGCGTGTCATTCGCCAGAACGGGGTGAATCAAACATTAATTAGATGGGGTGGTCGTGAGACCAAGGTGGTTCTAATGCCTCGCAGTGCGTGTCCGCAAACCAGAACCGATACCTGCAAATGCCTCAAGGTCAGGAAGTCGAGAGTGAAGGACACACATCACCAAAGCCTCTCTTCTGGACAGTGACCAGTGGTCCGACTGGACACCACGTGGTAACCTTGTCCCCAGACCCCGTTCTGAGCATGGCCGTCAGTCAACTGCCCAAATTACAGATACTCACAGTGCTGGTGCTTGTCAAAGACAAAACCAGACATGTAAGGAGAGTGATTTTATTTCTGCAGTCGGGAGAGCTTTTGGCTGGAGGTGAGCGTCTCCTCCGGGAGGTCTGGCCCTGGGCTTGTGTTGGGAGGAGGAGCCAAGTGTAGGTGGGCATGTCACAACTGGGACTTGGGGGGGTTCTTGGCCGCTCTGTCCAGCTGTTTCAGGAGGGCAAGCCAATCAGCTAATCATTTATGAGACAAATCATGAGAATTCACAGGTGGACAAGGAGGGACACCTGCCGGTCTTGTCTCGGTCACAGGGGGAAGGGGCCGCTTTGCAGGAGCCATTTGTGTCCCGGACACAGAAAGGGTGGTGGGGTGCGGGGTCCTGCACCGCCGCTGTTTTCCGGGGCACGGGGTCAGACACGTTTCAACACTGTCACGCCCGAATTTCTGTACACGAGAGGCTAAAGGGGAGCCACTCGGCTGAAGGGGTGAAGAGATGCTACTTGGGAACAGTAGCAGTTTTCTAAGGATGCTCTTATTTACATTTCATAAGAGGTTACAGAAGCATGAATTTTCCTTTTAAAAATTGTTATTACAACCCACATATGTTATGTTAATGACTGACGGGGAACAGAGGGTGTGAGGGGGCGGGTGGTGCAGGCGGTGTCCTTATGCCTTGCGGACCGTTGAGCCTGAGGGCCGGGGGAGGAGGGACGTACCAGCGCGAGGCTTCTAGATCTGACCCACAGACCACCCGTCACGCTTGCAGAAAATGCAGACTCCCGGGTCGCCCATGAGCTGCCGTGTCAGGATCTGGGCTTGGGGAGGAGCGGGGCCCGAGTCTCTCTAGTCCTTGCTGGTGCGGGCGGTGGAGGCTTTTCAGTGGTGACACTGGGAATGAATGATGGAGGGGCATGGGGAGGAGTATTCCAGACACGCGAACGGGGACCTGGAGGTAGGAAGGAGCCTGGGGCTCACGGGCACTGGACGGAAGTGGAGGTGGCCGGCAGGAGGAGAGTTGCACAGGGTGTGGCTGAGAGAGGGGAGACTTGTTGGGTGCAGCTTGGCCCGGAGGTCCCCCCACACCCCGGACTTCATCCTGAGACATGTGGAGAGTCCCTGAGGATTTAGCTGGGGGCCGTGACTAGGTCACCGGCCCGTCATACTCAGAGTGTCCAAACTGGACTCCATGGTCTCGCCAGGCCTCAGCGCTCTCCCTCCTACGTTCACCTTCAGCAGGCATCACCCACCTGGACACCCACCCGGACACCCACCCAGACACCCAATCAGCCTGGCCACCCTGCACTCTTGGGGCTCATCCCAGCAGCCCTCAAATCCATCTGCTTCCCTCCCCTGCCATAACCTGAGCTGGGGCGGTACCTTCTCTCACTTGGACAGTCAGCAACCTGGGTTTCCTGCCTCCCAGCTTGCGCCTCGCAGCCCATTCCCTCTTCGTGCAGCTTGACCTCACCCACACGACGATGGCCCACCACCCTCAGCTGCCGTCCTTGGAGTCAGGCCCCTGCTGGCCCTCTGGTCTTATCTGGCACCGGCACCCTGGACTCTACTGCCCAGCCTTCAAACCCTGCCCGTCCTCGCCTCCAGGCCTCGCCCCTCAGCCCAGAACGTGCCTTCTCCTGACTGTCTCTGACTCATCCTTCGGGTCTGGGCTCAAGGCCGCCATCTTGGGAGGCATTCCGTGGTCTCCCCAGGCCGGGTTCTTCCACCATTCTGCAGCCTGCTGGTCCCATCGCATTGTAAGTATCCGCTCCCAGTGTCCCCATGAGGGCCTGGCCCTCCTCAGGGACACGTCGGGGTCTTTCTGCTGGAGCCCCAGCCTCTCGCGGGCCACATGGGAGGTGCTAGTGAGTAACTGCCCCAAGGGGGTCGGTCTCTTGCCTCCCCGCCCCCCCCCCCCCCCCCCCCCCCCC
>NW_024423786.1:58957035-58999887 GCF_017311325.1 Ursus maritimus | reverse complement strand
CCCCCCCCCCCCCCCCCCCCCCCCCCGCCAAGCTGATGGGGGCGCTGACATGGCGGCTTCCATCCTGCCGGCTGCTGCTTTCTCCGTATCCTCCTCCGGGCCCCTCACCTCCCACCCTACCTCCCAACCTGTTCATCGCCTCCTCTTTGGCTTTGGTGCTTGTGAGACCGTCCAGGATAATTAAGAGAGAGAAGTTTTATGCTGTTTATGGGGCTTCGATCAAAGATTTTAATTAACCTACCTTGCTTTAAGCCTTTGAAAGTTCATTCCCCAGGGCCGACCATTTGATAATGGATTTAATGCTTCCAGGCAGCGTGGAAGGTGGAGGCCCAGACATGGGGGCCCAGTGACTGTCTCATTAACCCTTCCCAAGAAGGATGGATTTCAGCTCGTCCTGAAGGATTCATCTCGACCGGAGCTACTCACTGATGGAAGGCGGTGCCAGGAGTGGTGGTGAGATCTCCGTCACTGGAGGCATGTCAGCAGACCCTAGACGAGCTCCCGGGAGGAATCTTGAGGCCGTGGGTGAGGCATCCCGTTGTTGATCAGAGTAGGTCACACTGCAGGACTTGCCAGCACTGGGGGTTTGATCCGCACATGGAGGAGACAGTGGTTAGGACTGTCTGGGGTGAGGGGGAGCCCAGGGTGGAAGGAGATGGGGTGCTATTATTAGCTAAGAGCTCCCTATTTTCCAGGCCTTGCGTTACCTCATGTAATTCTGATGTCCCACAGACAAGCAAACTGAGGCCCCTTGAAATGGGGCTCCTGGGGCCCACAGGATGAAGGCCACGGAGTTTCTGGCTCTTCCCGGTCTGGACCCCCGCATTCTTCTCGACACCCAGCAGCCCCCGCCTGCAGGAACTTGCTCGTTTCTGCCCCTACTGGGCTTCCTGTCTTGGTGGAGATGTAGCTAACCGGCCGCCCTGCCCCCTCCCTGACTCCCGCCCTGGGCCCCTGGACGGACTTTTCCCTGGATTTCTGAAACGCTCACCTGTATTTTTATTTGGCAGATGATTTCCTTCTTTCGGGCATATAAACGCCTGGTTTAATGTCCAGCTCCCCTGCCCCCTAGACAGAGACGATTTCAAGGTGGCATCGTCTTAGCTCGAACTGTGTTCCGTCCGTGCCCCCGGCCCCAGTAAGCAGCCCGCGTCACGAGTAGACGGAGGAAGTGAGTGAGGAAGAGCTCTCGTCTCTACCCCATCGGCTCTGAGAAGACGGAAACACTAAAATCTCAACCAAGGCATATTCCCGAGTCTCTGCAGTGTGCCCCGGGCGGCGGGAGAAGGTGGGGGTGCTTCTCAGCTGAAGCCCGTCTTAGTCGCCTGGATTTTGAAAAGTCTGTGTCTCTAGTACCTTGACTTTAAAATGTGTATTTAACAAGTGGATCGAATGCAACTATCCTCCACAGGGCAGAAACCAGGCTCCAGGAGGCCAAGCATGAACCTTGGGGGGTGGCCTCCGCGATCCATGTGGGTGGCCTATATTTCCAGAGAAAC
The DNA here is from genome assembly GCF_017311325.1 of Ursus maritimus. Taxonomy (NCBI): domain Eukaryota; kingdom Metazoa; phylum Chordata; class Mammalia; order Carnivora; family Ursidae; genus Ursus; species Ursus maritimus. The sequence goes on along the minus strand of NW_024423786.1, from coordinate 58,998,388 downwards.
CCCTATCTGATCAGTTCTGTCCAAATGCTTTCCGTTATTCAGAGAAAACAAGAGCAGCTTTCTTTTGGAGGCTGTTCCTGGGACAGGTGTGTGAGGGTGTCAAATGGGTCAAACAGGAGATCCCTTGCACACCTGCCCGGGAGAGCAAGGGTGGCTGGGGTCTGGTCTGGGCTCTTCCCTGGTACTGCCGTTGGGAAGGAGTGTTGCAGGGAGCAGGGTTCCCGAGGCAGGGAGGCTGGGAGCCATTGCCGGTGCATGAGAAGGGGCTCAAGCATCTCTTCCCACATCCAGAGAGGGAGTGCGAGGCCTGAGGTCTCCCCTCACCTTCGAGAAGTTTGGGGAAGAAAAGCCACGGGTGCTCCTTTGCAAAAGGTAACATAAATTTAGAGTTTGATTAAGCAAGAGGGGAGAGCAGCAGCTGGTGTTCCCTGGGACAAGCACTTCTTACTATAATGTGCGTTCTACTAAGCAGGCAGTTTTAGGGAACGGTATCCTGGGCTGTTTGCTGCAGTGTAGGGCCTGTGAGTAAGGGCCGTGCTCAGGGATCGCACCGTCTGGCCTCAGTCCCGACCCCATCCTCAGCTGTGTGGCCCTGGTCAGGTTTCTGGGCCTCTCTGGGCAAAATGGGAACAAGGACAGTCCCTATCTCAAAGGCTGCTGTGGGCGATTGGGTGACTGAGACACCGAGCTCAGGTGTTACCAGGGCCTGGCACAAAGCAAGCGCTCCATGAGTGGGAGCTGCAGCTGTTTGCTACCGTGGTTACCGTCTTGTGGGGCCTGCTGTCCACGCCGGGGAAAGCCAGCCGTGGGGGCAAGGGGAGGAACCCAGGGCTGTGTGTGTGGGGGGCTTTCAGGCCCTGCCCGGGCTTCACGTGCAAGGCTGGTTAATATGCATCAGGCTTCCCTCCTTCCCCAAGTGCCCTCTCCAGATCATTGCTTCTCTGATTAATTCTTCAGAACAAAGCACCCGGCACTTACGTTTGATTGAACAGAGGATCCCACAGGCCCTTCCCACTGCTGGCTCTCCAGGCCTTTCTGCAGGGCTTACTCTGTGGAAGTATCCACGGGGCCGGGGATCGATGCCCAGATCCGGGCCGTAAAGCAGCTGGTTTACTGGCTCTTGGGGGACAGTTTCACACCAGAACCAGCTTCAGTGAGAGACATTTGATATCCAACTCACTGATGTGTCAGGTCAAAATCTGTCAGTAGACGAAAGTGCTTCTCCTTTCCAAAGACAACATAAATGTAGGATTTAGGTCATCATCGCCTCTACCACCACCACTACCGCCACCACAATCATCATCATCCCGTCGCTGTCACCACCACCATCACTACCACCATCACCACGACCATCACCACCATCATCACCATCACCATCGCTGTCACCACCATTATCACCACCATCACTACCACCATCACCACGACCATCACCACCATCATCACCATTATCACCATCATCACCATCATCACCACCACCATCACCATGACCATCACCACCATCACCACCATCACCACCATCATCACCATCACCATCGCTGTCACCACCATCATCACCACCATCATCACCACCATCATCATCACCATCATCACCACCATCACCACCATCACCATCACCATGTCCATCACCATCATCATCATCACCATTACTGTCACCACTACCATCACCACCATCACCTCCATCACCATCGCTGTCACCACCATTATCACCACCATCACCACCATCATCACCACCATCACCATCATCACCACCATCATCACCATCACCACCATCATCACCATCACCACCATCACCATCGCTGTCACCACCATTATCACCACCACCATCATCACCACCATCACCACTGTCCATCACCATCATCATCGTCACCATTACTGTCACCACTACCATCACCACCATCACCTCCATCACCATCGCTGTCACCACCATTATCACCACCATCACCACCATCACCATCATCACCACCATCACCATCACCACCATCACCATCATCACCACCATCACCATCACCATCACCACCATCACCATCACCATCATCACCACCATCACCATCATCACCATCACCATCATCACCACCATCATCATCATCACTATCACTCTTCTATGTGCACTATGGGAAATACTTTACTTGAATTATTTAATATTTAAATACCAGGAGTATCTTTGTGTACAGGACCAGGGGATGGGGCATGTTCTAGTGATACTCAAGTAACTTTCCTGCTCCTCTTCAAGACTAGAGTGTATCCAGGGGGAACACGGCCCCTGGAGAAGGAGGCGTCTGGGAAGCTGTCAGCACTTCTAGAAACGGTGACGTGGCATCCTGGGGCTTGGGTTCCTGGTTCTGCAGAGCTTGGGCCACGCTCGGGCCAGTGCATGTGTGCACCTGTGTGTCTGTGAAGTGTGCTGGAGTGTGTGTGGTCGGCTGGCTCACTGTGCTCTGAGCACCAGGGACATGCAGGGGGTGATGACGCAGAGGTGAGACCAGTGAGGTGGGGACAGGCAGAAACCATACAAGAGAACACAGATCTTGTCCGATTGTGAGGAGGGCACTCCTGGCCTTATGACCGGACTTAGGTGCTGGTAGTTTATGTGGGAGGTGACCTCAGGAGGCAACATTCAGAGGCAGAGAAACTGAGGCAGGGGATGGCAGAAAAGCCAGCAAGGCTCGTGTTGATGAAGAGGTCACTGTGGGCGCCTGGGACTCCATCCAGCAGGGACCTTTGAGGACCAGTGACGTCCCACTTGGAGACAGGAGGGGGGGTTGTCTCCCACAGTTGAGGGCTGCTCATGGGGGCATGGGTGCACCTGCTGCAGCTGGCTTGATCTCTGGGTCGAGGGGCCCGTAGGCGAGAAGCAGAGAGATCTGGTCCCTCGCAGAGGGACGCGGCCAGCGAGCTAGGACTGTGTGTCTCAGCCGCGGGTGGTCTCGGGTGGGGCAGGACCCCGCTGCCCAGCCAGCCACAGCAAGGACTTTGGATGCTCTTCTGAGTTTGAGGGGAGGCATGGACGCTTGAAAGCAGAGGCATTGGAATGATCTGAGTTTAGTTTGTGAAATGCAGGGAAGGAGCGGACCCTCGGAGAAAGTGGGGGAGGATGGAGTCTGGGGGGCGCTGGCCTCTGGGAGGAACAGGGCCTCATTCTTCATGGGACAGGAATGAAGGTCCTGTGTGGGCACCCAGCAGGCAGGCGGGAGGCAGGGGAGGGAGTATCTGTTGATGGCTTTCTTTTTTCTTCCAGGGAGAGTGCGGTGCCCTCATGGGCTGAAATGGGGGTGGAAGGAGGTTGAGGGCGAGAAAACATAGAAAACAATGTTCAGCTGGGCTCCCCTCCCTCTGCCCCTGGTTCCTGTTTGCATTTTGTCCGTGGCTTGAATTTAAACCATAATTGATCAGTTCATTTATTTTATTTTTTTTAAAGATTTTATTTATTTGAGAGAGAGAATAAGAGAGATCCAAGAGGGAGAGGGAGAAACAGACTCGTCACTGAACGGAGAGTCCGATGCAGGACTCGATCCCAGGACCCTGGGATCATGACCTCAGCCAAAGGCAGAGGCTTCACCAACTAAGCCACCCAGGTGCCCACTAATCAGTTCATTTAAAGTGATTTTTCTTGGCCACCTTTAGCTGCCTGGGTGTTAAAGCACAGCCCCGGGAGGGAGGGGGGAAGGACGCAGCCCCCACCCGACCCGGGAGACTCGGTCTGCAGGCTGTGGTGAGCGGGCGACAGCTGGGGACCCCACGAGGCTGTCTGCGTGTGCGGGGTCTCGAGGGGTGTGCGTTAGAGGGAGGATCTGGCCTTGGTGATGGCCCTTCCCTATATGGGTTTATACTGCACAACTGAAAACACATTTATTTCCACGCCTCCTCGTCCTACTTGACTCGCTTTCATCCACGGGAAGACTGCTGACGAGCCCGTGAGCTGGCCCAGAACGCCCTTTTGAACGCAAAAGCCCATTTTCAACATCAAAATGTTTTCTGAACTTCCAGATGAGAGAGTTCTTTAATATCCACCGATGAGGAAGCTATAGAACAGAAAGCTGTACTTTGGGGACATTTATTTGTATAATGAGCTATTTCACAGGTATTATGCTAATATGTTCTTACTTTCATAAGATTTCAACAGTACAGAAACTGCAGCCCTCCGTCCCCTGGAAATACCCCTCGATCCCGTTGTCTGTGGTTTCCCCGAGCTGATCCCATGTCTGTGCCCTGAGCTCTGGGTGCACGGCCCCAGCCTGGAGCTCCCTCCACCTCGGGAACGTGGGAACTCAGCACCCTGCCCCCCAAACTCAAGGCCCCCTCCCCCAGGACTTATCCCCACAAAGGTGCGAAACCGGGCTAAAGGAACACTTCCAGACACAAGTCAAGGTTTGTCGCTTACTGGCGGAGGATGCCCAGGGAGCCAGCCGGTGCAAACGTGCCGGGACAGACCTGCTTTCCTGCAGCCAGACTTCACACGTCGTCAAGAAATCGCTTTCCCATGGGAGACTATGGACTCCGAGAAACAAACTGAGGGCTTCAGAGGGGAGGGGGTGGGGGAATGGGATAGACCGGTGATGGGTAGTAAGGAGGGCACGTATTGCATGGTGCACTGGGTGTTACACGCAACTAATGAATCATCGAACTTTACATCAAAAACCAGGGATGTACTGTATGGTGACTAACATAATATAATAAAAAAACATAAAAAAAAAAGAAAAAAGAAATCGCTTTCCTCCCAGAAGGGGGCTAAACTGGCACCATAGAGAATCTGGAACCATCATCAGATATGACTCGTTAATCACAGCTGTCAGGTCACAGATCTGAGAGTCTCCGTCTGGGGACGTCAGCTGAATGCTCTCAGCTACAGGGCTTGTCCTCCCCCAAGGAGCCGGTCACCCCGAGTGGGCTCCAGCCCCGGGTCCTGCCTCCCCTCGACCTCTCAGAAAGCGTCTCCGTGGCCTCAAAGGTGCCGAACACACAGTGCGTGTTGGTCGGCCTCAGTCTTGAGCAAAACTCTTCTCTCACGGGGGACGTCACCCGTCTCTGCCCATCGCTCCCCTTCCATTCCCGCAGGAACCGTGCGGGCCCCTGCATGTCCGCTCTTTGCGCACACGAACACAGGGGGCATCACACGAGATGCGCTATTGCTCAGTGTGACTACTCTCCGTGATGTCAGGAGAATCCCTCTGTGTCCGTTCACAGAGGTCTCCGCCTTATTTCAACGTCTGCAGAGAATGCCCTCGTTTGGAAATTTGTCTAGCCGCTGCTCCACAGGTGTGCGTTTGTGGGTTCCCCACCCACTGCAGTCTGTTACACGGTGGGCTCCCGCGACCCTCGCAGGGGTGTCTTTGCGCGCGCACCCGGCATTTCTCCGGGCGGGTTTCCAGAAGCACTTTCAGCTGGGGTGAAGGGAACGCAACGTCTGGACGTGGCCGATGATGCCTGACGGCTTCCGAATGATCTCACAGGTGCACACGGTTTCCGGCAAGTACCTGAAAACAACTGTTCCTCCTATTCTTGCTGATATTTGTTACTATTAACAGTTGTAATTTTTGGCAATATAATGAGGGCAAAATCGTATCTCGTTATTGTTTTAATTTCCATTTCCCTGTTTGCTAGCGGAAGCTTCGCATCCTCTCATGTGCTTATTGACATTTGCGTTTTTCTTCTGTGAATTGCCTATTCATATAATTTGTCTGATTTTTATTGGGTTGTGTGTCTTTTTTTAATTGATTTGCATAAGATCCTGTTGTATTCGGGCCATAAATTCTCGGCGTGTTCAATGTGCTACATGGAACGGCTCCTGATTTGCTGCTTGTAATTTAACTTTGCATGTAAGGCATCATTTCTCAACAAAGTGCTTAAAAATTTGATGAGATTAAAGATGTTAATCTTTTATTAAGTGGCTTCTGGGTTATGTGTCTCATTTTAGGAAAATCTTTCAAAGAGTAAGATTATGAGAATTGCTTTATAGTTTTATTCCAAACCTTTTATTGTTTCTTTCTTTTTTTTTTTGTTGTTGTTGTTTCTTTCTTGCATTTAGCTTTGTAATCTAACTGGACTTTATTTTTTGGATGGTACAGGTTATGCACCTAACTTATTATTTTCCACACAGATACACGGTTTTCTTGAAACTATTGATTAGTCCTTTCTACTCTGAATGCTGTCTTTATCACAAATGATATTGTATCCCTAATTATAAATGCATGCATTACAATATTTAAAGTAGAACACTTCAAACAGTTCCTACTTCCAATATGACCGTCGTCATGATAGATGACATTGGCATATAGACACAGGACTGTTGGTCGATTCTGTTCCTTCCTGTGATCTATCCACATGTCTCAGTCAGCTCAGGTTGCTAGAACAGAACACCATAGACTGAGGGGCTTAAATACAAATTTGTTTCTCATGGATCTGGAGGCTGGGAGGTCTGAGATCAAGAGCCAGCATGGCTGGGTTCTGCTGAGATTGGCGGTCTCCCTGCTGCGGGCTCAGGCGGGGGAAGCAGAGAGAGGACACAAGCTCTCCTGCGTCTCTTTTTGGTTGGGCACTAATCCCATCATGAGGCCCCAGAGCCAGCAACGACTCTTACGTGTCTTTGGATCTTGAGGTCCTTGCAGCCTTCCGTCCCCTGGAAATACCCCTCGATCCCGTTGTCTGTGGTTTCCCCGGGCTGATCCCATGTCTGTGCCCTGAGCTCTGGGTGCACGGCCCCAGCCTGGAGCTCCCCCCACCTCGGGAACGTGGGAACTCAGCACCCTGCCCCCCAAACTCAAGGCCCCCTCCCCCAGGACTTATCCCCACAAAGGTGCGACAAAGGAAAACCCGTTAATATCCCAGAGACTTTGCTGAACACGCAACTCTTTCAGAGTGAGTATTTATTGCTATTTATGATGACAGATGATCTTTCTGATTTGCCCCAGCACAGGTCTCTGGAGGAAATTAGATACGGCACTTTCCTTAAACGGGGCCAGGAGAAAATGTTTCTATAAATACTTAACGACTTGTCAGGGGAGATTACAAACACTGGCATGTCCTTTGCAATGTCATGTCGGTTATGGAAGCTGTCGTAAGAAATCACGAGGGCTTCCTTTCCTCCTGTTTTCTGAGCCCAGCGGAGGCTCTTCCCAAGGCAGAAGCCCCGGGACAGATTCAGGGCCAGGATCCCGGCTTCCCCCCGGGTCTGTCTTCCCATGGGGCTACCAAGAGCGTGGGTGTTGGGGTCAGGTGTCTGGGTCCGCTCGGGGACCATGGGCAAAGCCGCCAGCTTCACGGCGTGTGGGTGGACGCTCACCTTCTCAACGATGATGCCACCGTGACCCATCTCGAGGTGTCACAAGGATGAAAGCAGGCTTCGGACGTGTGCACGCCCCCTGACGTGTGAGTCCTCTCCCGTTTCCGCGGAGAAGACCTCCCTCAGCAGGTGTGGATCAGGCTAGGTCCCACGATCCTGTGCTGCCTGCGAGAAATGTCTTAAAAACAGGAGAAAGAAATGCAATTCATAAAGCAAACAGTTCTCGGCATCTCACAATGTGTTCAGATTTGCCCCCCAGGGCTTTGCGGGGATTCAACCATTTGACCCGAGAGGCACTGGCAGCACCAGGCTTTCGCCGAGTGACGAGCTCCAGCTCACAGCGATAGCAGGTGGGGCGCTGAGGCTGGCCCTGTGCTGGGGTCTCTCCATCACCCCATGAGTCGTCGGTTTCACCGTCACGAACGAGGCACGGAGTTTTCCTACGTCCCACTCGACACTTGGTGCAACGTTCCGATCCAGGGACTGGGGGCTTCTCGAAGTTCTGGGAAATTCTCTGCTATTACATCTTCAAGTGCCGACCGTCCCGCACATCTGCCGGCCTTTTGGGGCCTCACCGGACCTGTGCCCGAGCTTGGGGATCGCTCTCCATGTCTGCCTGCTTTTCTTGAGTGTTTTTCATTTTCCCAGCTCCGTCTGGCTGTGTTCTGTCTGATCCCTGCGCTCCCGGTCCCTCTGTTCTGCTGCGCCCAGTGTCCTGGTCAGTTTCTCTGCTGAGTTTTATGGTTTCAGGACCTCTCTGTTTTCTCTCTGGGTCCAAATGGCTCCTCTTGATAACCTCCTCCTTTTTACCTCATTGCTTTATTCCTTGTGTCCCGGTTCTGCTTTCCTTCTTGACCCATTTAAGCCTATTGCCAAGCTTGTTATGACCATCGGTGTGGTGGCAACTTTTGTCAGTAGCCTTGGGCCTCCTGGTTTCGACCTCCCCAGCTGGATCCTGTGCTGAGGCTTCTCAGCAGCCTCTGCCCTCTTCTGGGCCTGTCCTCCCGGGCAGGTGCGATTGGCTGCGAGGGAGGTGGGCCCCCATCCTCTGCGCTCTGTCCTCCCCGGCAGGTGTGATCGGGTGCGAGGGAAGTGGGCTCCTAGGCTCTGGGTGCTGTCCTCTGGGGCAGGTGCGAGCAGGTGCACAGAAGGTGGGCTCCCATCCTTGGCTTCCAAGTGGGGGCTGGCTGAGTGGCTTTTGCGTCCGCTCGCAGCCTTCAGGCTCCTTGCATTCCTGTGCTTCCTTGAAGAGTCTTGCCCTAAGAACTTCAGACGTCTCTCTTTTATTTTTGGGTGTGCACGTGTGTTTTCCCTCTACCTTGGAGTCTGGAGCAGAAAGTAAGCAGTGCCTTAGTCCCCCATCTTGGACAAGGAACACGTCCTCATTATTCTTCTCTGTTAAAATGGAATAAATGATACATAAGACTGTATAACACTGGCTATGTGTCAGAGCCACTGTATGCTCCGTCCCCAGGTGGCTACTCGTGAGGACTTTCTGCTTATCTGTCTCTTACTTTCCCCCTTCATTATTTTCCACCAATTTTTTGATGCAGGGAAGTGTCATAACCCTGGCTCTTTAGAATTGTGCTGTGAAGTTCCAGAAATAATTAAAACACATTAGCGCACAAACGGACTAACAAACCAAGGGAACAGAATAGAGAATTTAGGAACAGAGTCGCATTTGTAAGGAAATGTTCCATATAATAAAAGAGGTTCTCGAAATCGAGAGCAAAAAGGATCATAAGTTGCATAAATCAGTGTTGGGCCATTGGTGATGTATTTAGAAGAAAATAAATTTTAGATCCTTATCTCACACCTTCCATAAAAATGAATCCCTAATGGATTAAAAAAAAAAAGACCCAAATCACAATAGAACTAAAAAAAAGTTTAGGAGGATAATTTTATAATCTTGGGTTGGCTATGTCTTTCCAAGCGATACCCAAAACCTCAAAACTGTGAGGGAAGAGATTTATGCACGTAACTACACGAACATTTAAAATCTGACAGAGCAAAAGCCTCAAATAAAATCTGAAGGCCAACCCCAGGATGAAAGCGAATATTTGCAGCACTTGCGAGAGATCAAAACACACGTGTATGTGTATATTACATATATATTTAGATACATTGTATAGGCTAAAAAGTTACTATGTCATCACAAACAGAAGTCACCTGTAATCCTACTCTTTAGATAAAACTACTTGCATTTTAGCCTATAGCGTTATATGTTCCCCCTCTTATGCACATCGCTTCTATATCTGGCATTACGCTGGAACGATTATTTTTCTATGACTTTTTACTTGATCGAGTGCAAATATTTTCTTGCATAAATAAACACATGCAAATTTTAATTTCTCCTGCAAAAATCACGTCTATTTGTTATATACTATACAGGAGTGCTAAAACTTGTTTAATACATGAATTAATTTAAAAAAGTTAACATGCCTAATATACGAGGGGCTCGTAGAAATCAGTAAGCAAAACACAAGCATACAAAGGGGAGAGGCAATAAATCGTCCATCGATCCACAGAAGGTCAAAGAAGAAAAACTACAGCAGGTGTAAGATGCCAATTTAGCTCCCTAATAATTAAAACTATGCAAATAAAACAGTCTTGGTACATGCCCCTGAGCAGAATTGAAAAGGTCGATAACATTCAGGGTTGACAAGGATGTAGGGGAATGGACGGGCTCATCTCCTCTCGGTAAAATGATGTCGTAACTGCCAAGTAACTTGGCAATATCTACAAAAACTCTTTTTAAAGTGCTCGTCTGGGCTGTGACCCAGCGATGCCACTGAAACACAGCCTGAGCGATGTCCCTGCCGCTGCAGGACGACTAGGACAGAGGAGGGGGGTGGAGTATGACAGGAGGTCTCTGCGATTAATTATACTTAGAAAATGCAAAGTCTATGAGGCTTTTTTAAAAAATATTTTGTGCATTTGTATTTTCCCTAAATCTTTCCTAGTAAATATTTTGCTAGCAGACTCAGAAAGTATTTTACAGGAAAGATGTGCTAATGGGAAACAATCAGCATTTGCAATGCTTATACCATGCACTCACTCAATATACAGCCCCCACAAAAATAATAGCAAAAAACCCGAGACAAGCAAGAACACCCCAAACCCCGAAACTACACAGTAGACAGTGGCTGCCTCATTATGCTCAGCAAAAATCCCCCAATTCCCAGATTGAGATCCAAAGGCCTTGGGGATCTGGGTCTGCAGCCCTCCCAAGCGTCCTGGGTTGCCCTCTGTCCCCCCCGATGTGGAGTGTGCAAGTCAGAGGGACCCCAGAAACTGCCAGGACGTGGAATATTCTTTACTGACGAGGCTCAACGCACATGCTCTCCCTGCCACCGAGGGGCCACTCCTGCCCATGCCACCGGCCCCACAGCCATCACCCCGGAGAGCAGATGCGAGCCTGTGCCATCAACACGCTCTCAGGACCCAGCGTGGGCTCGCAGCCGCAGTCAGAGGAAGTCCGTGCTCAGAGAAGGAAGGACCGCATGCATGAAGCCAAGGCCCAGAGTTTCGGCCAGAGACGGACCCCAGACCCCAGCACAGCCCATTCCTGCTGCTTCAGGGTCACTGCGGGGAGACCATGCAAAGAACGCAGAAGTCTCCGAGAGCGGGAAAACGGCCTTGCAAGTTCAGGGGTGTCTCCCCTGTTGCTCGCCCGCCAGCAGCCCTGGGCCTCTGAGCGCCCCGTCTCCGTCCCGCTGGGGGTCCTAATGAAATGCAGGACCAGACAGAGTCTGTGGGGTTCTCTGCTGCAGGTGGGCGGGGGCAAGGCGAAACCTGGCCGTTTATCAAATGCACACAGGTGCACTGCTCGGTGGATTTGGGGCCACAGTAATAAATCGTCTTTTCATTTGAAAGCAGCTCCCACAGCTTGGCAGAGCCCCCTGAGTCATCTGCGTCCCCAGTGGTGCCCGGGTATTTTCAGCTTAATTAAAATCATAACATACAGTGTCATGGACCCCATTTTTGCAAACTGATGTGCACGCTGTTTTGGTTTTTTTAAATTATTAAGCTGACTATAAAACTCTTAAATCTGGAGGTATTTTGAGCATGCTAGGAGAGACCTGACCTAATGTCCTCGCGGGAGGACAGGCAGTCAATGAGGAGGGAAACCCACGTGGCCCCGTCTGCCCCTCTGCTCCTGCCGCCAGAAAGCACAGAATTAATAGGCTCTTACAAAAGGCTGACCCACAGGTACGGAGAAACGCAATTAAATGTGGAAACCCACTTTTCTCACCGCAGTTAATTTTCACAGGAGGCTTTGAGACTCAACCAATCCCCCCTTTCTGTTTCTCCTCCACATCCCCACTTCCAACCCGTGGTTCCTGGAAGCACCCAGAATGCCCAGGGGGCTTCCCCCTCCTGACCCTCGCAGACTGCTCGCGGAGGTGTGTTTCCCGATGGCGGAGAATTATAAATACCCATATACCTCAGTGGCTCCCTGCTGGCTTTCCTTTATCTGCTCCTGGTGCTCTGGGCCAGAGTCATTCATTCATTCACTCGTTCATTCATTCTTTCATTCGTTCATTCGTTCATGGATTCATGGGTTCATTCATTTGATTATTTCCTTGGCAAACAGTCCTTCAGTCTTGCCTTCTTCTCAAGCGCTCAAGAGATGGGCTGTGTTGGGGCGCCTGGGTGGCACAGCGGTTGAGCGTCTGCCTTCGGCTCAGGGCGTGATCCCGGCGTTATGGGATCGAGCCCCGCATCGGGCTCCTCCGCAGGGAGCCTGCTTCTTCCTCTCCCACTCCCCCTGCTTGTGTTCCCTCTCTCGCTGGCTGTCTCTATCTCTGTCAAATAAATAAATAAAATCTTAAAAAAAAAAAAAAAGATATGGGCTGTGTGTTCCTGGCTTGATTCAGTCTAAAGTAGATGCATACAGGTGATTCTATCCCTGGGGCAGCAGCCTCAGGGACAGCCCTGGAAGGAGCAGGGGCACCCCAGGAAGTCAGGGCACACAGGGACCCCCTGCCCCCTGCCTCCCGCACTGCACCACCCAGCTCCGCGGCCTCCGTCCATGCGTGCTCAGGCGGCTATGAAACTGGCATCCTCTGAACGTGTCCCCAGCGCACGCCACCTGTTAACCTCTCAGCCGAGTCCTGCCAAGGGGACCCATGCGACTCCAATTAGGCTGCTCTCTGCCCCGGACGCTCGCCTGCCTGATTAATTGTGAGACAAATCCCTTTTGAGGGGAAGAGGAGGGCTTTTTGTTTAAATCCCGCCTCTCTCCCGGCCTCAGCTGTTCGGCAGTCGGGCATTTGTCATATTTTAGTCCTTAAACCACTAGTCATTTCTGACTCACACCCAGCAGGCAGACATGGGGCACGATTTCCAGGATGATAAATGCTTCCTTTCTTATCTTCTGATATCTGGAAGTAGAAAATTTCAAGGAAAAAGGGTTTTACACCAAGACGGCCATAAATCTCATTGTGTTCACAACAGAAGGGTGACCAGAGGAGTTTATTAAATCCGTAAAGGATTTGATGTATATCAGACTGTTACATAAAGTCAATACTTTGGAGAGAAGCAGACAATAAATACTCAGCAAGAGGCGGTATTTCTATCGGGGGGAAGGCAATCGCATAAAGATTAGGGGAGCCATTTCAATATTGCGCGTCTCTCTGCAGGAAGGAGACGTGTCTTGTTTTCCAGAACGATCGTGGGAAGGAGTGGGGGTGGGGCAGGCGGCCTCTGGACTCGGCTTGTCTGGCCATCGAGCCCAAAGCAGTGCTGTGGACTGAGTGTGGTGCCCCGGGACCCCTGCCTGACCTCCCGTATGGCTGTGCTTGGAGGTGGGGCCCCTAAGGAAGGAATTCAAATTAAAGGGGGGGTCACAAGCATCCAAAGGCAGCAAAACAGGCTGGAATGTCCCCAAACTGTGCTGTTGTGGGAATAAGCAGGGTTGTTCCCCTCCTATGCACTTTCCAGATTTCATCACATTTAAGGAATTCCTTGAGTCCCGTCAATCTTCACAGTAAACAACAACAGTGCCCCCATTTTGCATCCAGAGAACCCCTGACACTCAGAGAGGCTGAATCACATCCCCAAGACCACACAGCCGATCACTGGGGGGCAGCGTGGACATTCTCCAGGAGGACCGACCGGTCTGCTCTCCTCGATCCTAAGGTCATCCCTCCCTTTCAGCTTGGAGCTGATCTGCAAAGACCAATAGCCGGAAGGGAAATAGACAATTTCGTGAAACTTCTAGGTGTGTCGTCTGTCCCGTACTTCCCACCTCTGGCTGGCCTTCCTGTTGGTCAGGCGGCGCTCTCTCCGTGAAACCCCATGGTCGAGGTGCTGGAGGGACCCCTAACGGGATTGGTGGAGAGCGAGCAGACCCCACCACATGGTGGAAGCTGAGCTGAGCTCGGGGGCCACCCCCCACCGAATGTCCACTGGCAGACTGCACACCTGTCCGCCATTCGCGCCGCCTCCCCGCCTCCCTCTGGCGTCCGGCCCTGCCCTCCGCCCACTGCTGCTGGGACGCTAACCTCAGAAGTGAAATCCGTGCATGAAAGCGCCACACCGCAGCACCCCTTAAAAATAGTTGTATTCTCGCTCTTCAAATGGGTGCATGCAGGTGCCAAGTTCTCAGAATACAAGAGGGGTCAGAGCACAGAGGGCCCCTCCCACTCAATCTCCCCGTTGTCTGGGGGCGGGCACGGCCCACAGGCCCTGCTCTACTTCCAGAGACACTCTGGGTTCACAATCGGACCCATATTGCACAGTTTTTGACCAAAAAACACTTGGCAATTTCATGTGGATCAACTGAATACAAACGTATTCTCACGCATTGGCTCGCCATAATCCGAATCACAGCTTTTAATACCAATGGCAGGACCCACTGTCAGTCTTTCTGGTGAGGGGTCTGGTGAGGGATCTGGTGAGGGATCAGGTCAGGGATCAGGTTAGGGATCAGGTTAGGGATCTGGTTAGGGGGTCTGGTTAGGGGTCTGGTTAGGGGTCTGGTTAGGGAACCGGTTAGGGATCTCATTAGGGATCAGGTCAGGGATCAGGTCAGGGGTCTGGTTAGGGATCAGGTTAGGGATCTGGTTAGGAAGTTGGCTAGGGATCTAGTTAAGGATCTGGTTCGGGAGGTGGTTAGGGACACCTGTTTGCTTTCAGATTTATTCCCGGTCCTTCCTCTGCTCTTTTCTCTATGGTAGGACGGAGTGGGCTGCGGGCTGGCTGGCCCCTGCAAACAGTACATCCCAGGCTCCCTTGCCTACTGGGTCCCATTCATATTTGGCCACAGGCCACTTCTCACCTGTGGCTGCTGGGAGGTGGCGGGGGGAGGAGGAGGGAAGAGGTGTGTGTCCCGCACCCCGGCTTCACCTCCCGTCTCTGGAGTGTCTTCGGCAGTGTCTGCGTCTCCTCTGTGGTCTCAAGCACCCTGGGATCCTGGCTCTTGGGATCACGTTTGTGGCTACCCTGGGGTAACAGTTGCCCCCATGATTGCCAGTCCCTGGGCCACCTCACCTTCTCCTGTTGGCGTTTCTGACTTTTCTAACACTCATGAAACCGATTCCTTGTATTAATTTCCCTGTAGTAAGGATCCTGTTTTCTTTACTGGCCCTTAGCTCATCCACTCCGTGACCATCTGGAATTCACACCTTAAACACAGGGTCCTCACCAGCTTCTCAGGAGAAGGGCGCCCAGCGGTTCGGGCCGAGAGTTCTCACTGCCGTGTTGGGGAACTCAGGATCCTGGTAGAAGTTCCCCTGGATGTTTCTTGACCCTGTGCCCTTCCCTCCAGCCCACATCCCACCTCGGTTCCAGCCCCGTCTGGTCCTTCTGTCCAGCCCAGCCTCACAGCCCCTCTCCCGGCTCCTCACCACCCATTTCCCATCTTGCAGCCAGAAGGACGGTGATCTTGTGGTTTATAATAATAAATGTATATGCAGTCTTTGTCCCTGTTCCTGACACGGGGCTCCTGAAACTCCTTGTAAACTCCCGGCCAGAACACGGGGAGCCTCCGTGGTCCTATTGGGGTGACTCTGGGTGGGCTCCTGCCTGGCTCCCAGCTGGGGTCTGATCCGGAGAAGGATGGAGCCAGGACTGGAAGTTGGAGTTTTCAGCCCTGACCACGTTCCCCAGAGAGGGGAGAGGAGACAGAAACAGTTAATAATTGATCCTGCCCACAAGGGGACACCTCCATAAACCACAACAGTCGGGGGTTGGGGGCTCCCGGGCTGGTGAACACATCCGCCCCGGGGGGAGGGGCAGGTGACGCACCCCAGCTCCATGGGGACAGGCGCTCCCCCGCTCCGGACCCTCCCAGACCTCGCCCTATGCTCCTCTTCCTGTGGTCGCTCACCTGTGGCCTTTATCATGTCCTTCAATAAACCGGTAAATGTGAGCAAGCTTTTCCCTGAGTCCCGTGAGCCGCAGTCACACCAACCAAACCCCGGCAGGGGTGGTGGGAACCCCGATCTCGAGCCTGCGCGTCAGAATCACCCATGATGACGCGGGCTTGCGGCTGGAGGTGGACAGGGCTGTCCTGCCTGGGGGTCTCACGGTCTCCAGGTGGACACCCAGCTGGTGTTGCCGAACCGCTCGCGGTGGGGCCTCCCGCGTGCACCTGTGTCGGAGGCGCTGCGAGTGCGTTCCCAGGCGTGGGAGCAGGAAACAGGGCCAGTCTGGGTCCCCCTCCCTGCTTAGAGAGACCCGCGGCTTCCCACGCCCTCTGCTGATGCCCAAAGCCTGGCCCGCACTGTGGCCCCCTTGCCCTCGGGCCACCTCTCCGTTCTCCCTGCTTACTGCCCGCCCTCTGTGCGGCGAGAACCACACAGTTAAAAACACCTGACGTTCCCGGTTCCCACCAGCTGCTTCTTGTCTTTGGGCCTTTTGATGGACCCCCTCTGCCCTGCCTCTCCCTCGTCGTCTCTCTTGCTCCTCCTCGTCCTTCAGGTCTCATCTTAGATGTCACTTCCTCCAGGAAGCCCTCCTGAATCTGCCAGGACTGAGTTGGGGGCCTTCCCTTTGTCCCCCGCAGCAGCCTGGGCTTCCCGCAGCCTTGTGGCTTCTCTCCCGGCCACTCTGCCCTCTAGGCTGGAAGCAGCCTGCTAGTTTGCTGAGGGCGGAACCTGGTGCTACTCCGGCCAGTCTCCACCTGAACAGGGCACCACCAGTGAGCAAAGCAAGGCCAAGCCAGGCCGTCCTGGACCACCTGGCTGCTGCCACAGTCCCAGCGCCCAGAGATCCAGAGCCCTCGGTCCTCCCTCACCAGTGCCGCTCTCCAGGCTGGACAGCTGCTCGGCTGCTGCCGCCAAGTGAGCAGACGGGAGGTGGGAACCACACAGAGGAGTCTGGGATTCCCCCGGAGTTATGGCATCAGCACGGGAAGCCAGGCCTGAGCATTGGTCGGCACGCGCCCATTGCACGGACTGGTAAGTTGAGGTTGGTTATCTCTATAAGCCGGTGTTGGGCCCTTGGTGGCTTCAGGCTCTGCTGTGTGTGGAGCTGGTGGGTAGATAGATGTTCCGACTTCCAGGGGCCACTGTCGGGTCGGAGAGCAGGACAGAGTCACAAGTGTGAGTTGTGGCCGAGGGATGGCGGAACCCCTTCCGGAAGCCCCCTGAAGGGTACCAGCTCAAAGTAAACTTGTCTCCATGCTCGTCCTATACAGCTACTTGTGAGAGGCACCCGGCGTCCGAGGGGCAGGGAGGGACCAGAGCGTGGGGTGCAGGTCACAGAGCTCGGTGGTCGTGGGGTCAGGTTTCTCCTGGAGAATCTGACTGCGCAGACCCTGGTCTGCTTTCCCTCCTGAGACCCTCCCAGGCCCGGGTTCTCGTTGGCAAGGAACAGGGTGCACGTGAGGACGGCTGCGCTCGGAGGGACAGGCAGGGCTCCCGGCATCCGCATGGCCTGCAAGCTCGCGGTGCGGAATCACGCACTTTAAACACGTCCAGAGGATTGATCTTGTGTCTTCCCCCCAAGAAACCCCACACCAAAACCAAACACACCCAAAACAGAACAAAAGCCACACAAAAGGACACAGGACATCGTCAGAGGTGATGGGTAGGTTTGGTACCTTGATTGTGGTGACGGATCATGGGTGTATTTGCAGGTCCAAGCTCATCAAAGTGGGTACTGGAACAGGTGTGCTTTCTCCTGTACCAGTTCTGTCAACAAAGCCTCAAGATTAAAAAGAAGTAGAACACGAGGGAGAAAGGACCGCAGGGCCCACACGCCCCAGCACGCCCGGGGACGGTTCCAGAGGTAGGTTCTCCCCCAGCAAACCGGAGATCCGTGGATAACTCTGAACTGTTGGGGTGTCTGCAGCCCGTCTGTTCACGCTCGGAGTTTTCGGGTGCAAGCGACGGAAAATCCAACTGGCTGAGAAAGATAGCGGCTTGGCTCGAGACAGAACGAGTCTTCAGCCGAGCCTTGGTCAAGTGGCCTCAGATGATCGGGGCTGCCCTCCCCGATCTCCTGAGATTTTCTCCTTGGGGGGCCAGGCGCCCTTCAGCACAGAGCCCCAGCAAGGCCAGCCCCGAAGCTTGCCTTGTGGGGTCAGGACTGCAGGCAGCGAGGGAAGCTGTCGGACGCATTAGCCATCGGGGGGGATGCCGACAGCAACCACAGTGAGACAGCCGCGTGCACCTGTCGGGATGGCGGTCGCCCCGGTGCTGGCGAGGATGCCGTGAAGCCGACCGTCCGCCCACGGCCGGTGGGAGTGCAGAACGGAGTGGCCTCTATGGAAAACAGTTGGTCATTTTTTTTAAGAAGCAAGGCGAGCAATGACCGTACAGCCCCGCAAACCGCACTCCCGAGCATTTCTCCCGGAGACACGAACATTTAACGTGCACGGTTTTCGCATCTGCTCCACTTGTAATAGCCCCAAGCGGAATCAGCCCGTCCTTCCGCAGGTGGACAGGTGAGCAAATGGCTGCATCCCCACGAGGCGACGCGTCTCAGCCGTGAGAGGCGGGGACCGCCGTGTCTTAGACGCGGACGCTCACCGAAGATCCCCGGGCCCCAGAGGCTGCACCATCTCCTAACGTTTACGGAAGGACAAAACCACCGAAATGGAGGACAGAGTCACGGTGGCGGGGGGCGAGGCGTGGTGGGGGATGGACGGCGGGGAGCGAGCGTATTTCCAACAGGTGCCAAGAGGGAGGACCCAGCCCGAGGCTCGACTGTGGGCTTGCGACTGCAGACCTCGGACACCGTGTAGAGCTAACGTGCTCCCGCGGAGTGAGTACAGGTGAACCCGGAGTCCGAACGAGTCGGCCGGTTGTATTGATGTCGACGTCCTGGTCGCGATGTCGTAGTGGGGAAACTGAGTCACGCACACCCGGCTCCCTGCATTGTTATTACAGCTGCCTGTGAATCTATGATTATCTAAATATTTCTTTTCTTTCTCAGAGCGCTGAGGGCTTCAGAGGGTCCTTTCCACCCTGTCGTTTGCTAGGAACGTCTCCTCATCCCCCAAATCGGCTCCTGCTCGCGGGTGTCTGGTGACTTTCCCTGGGCTCTCCGCGGCCACGGCAGCCGCGGGACACCTGTTGCGATAATAAACTCATCCTGAACGGCCTCTGGGCTGTCCGGGAGCCCAAAACAAACAGCGAACATGCGTTTGAAGAAAGCAACGTGTTTTGTGGAAGAGAATTGGAGTGGAGAGTTGTTTTATTTTCCCGGAGTCCTTGGGAAAAAGACCCTGACATAATCACTTCCGGGCCTGGGATAAACGCACACAGAAAGTGCTTCGAGAATGCAGTGAGCCTGATGGATTTTATTGATCGGCCCTTCGCCGGGCTTCCCCAGGAAATGCACCAGCTCCCTCCACGCGGCCCAGCAACGTGGACGCCGCGGCTTTCATTACGGGAGGGCCCTTCCCGGAATGAAATATGGGGTGGGGTGCGTCCCCCTCTGCCCTCGGGCCGTGTGGTGCCCGGCCTCCCAGAGACATTTCGTTATTTCAAACAAATATCACCTTCCATCAAATATTGGTTTTAGATGAAATAGTGATCACGAGTGCTTTCTGGCCTCGGAGTCAGAGAACAATGAACAGCCCAGGGGTCGTTAATTTCTTCCGGGGAAAGCGACCGCGAGCGCGTGCCTGTGCGCGGAATACAAACAGCAAGCTGGGACGGTCACTGGAGTGGCTGTCACCTCTGTGTCCTGACTTGATTTCTCTGTTCCTCTCCAGCCAGTCACAGCCCTCACCGGGTTTGTCCCTGTGTCTGGAGGGCACAGGAAGGCCAGGTGGTGCCGGGCCTGGACGGGGGCTGGGAGGGTAGTCTGCCACGTCTTGATTTTCTTCCTTCTCCTTTCAACCCCTTGTTGGTATCACACGACCGCAGCTCTGACTTCGGCTTGAATACCTCCAGTGACGGTGTGCTCCGTACCTGACGGCAGTCCTGTCTCTTGCTGGGAAGTTTTACTCTTAGAGAGTCTTTTCTTAGGTGGAACAAAGAGACACTTCCCCTTCCCCCTCCATTCCGTTCTCTGCTGTCCACGGAGGGAGGCCCATTTTTCTCCCGTGAGACAGCGTTCACGGGCTGAAGGATGGTGACAGGGACTCCCTCCGCCTGCCCAGCTCTTGAATAAGTACTTCCAACTCCTGAATCATTTATGGGATGTACTTATGAGCGTCTTTATCATTCTGGCTTGGTTCTTATAAATAAGTTACGTAGCTAACACGTCTCTTCTTCCGTGTCTGAAAATGCATCACAAAGGTGCTGTGATATCATCACAGAAACGGTGCGTCTCAGGGAGAAGAAAAAAGTCATCCGAGTTCTCACGTCTAACTCCGTTACAATTCGTATTTCGGTATATTCCTTTTCTGCCTTTTTCTCTGTCCAATTTCTAAATTTGAATCCTTTTTATCCCTTTCTGTTCTGCACATTGTATCAGAGCTGCTTTTCACATTCCTCTGAGTCTTTGTAACCGTTGTTTTGGAAGGATGTGCTCTCTTCCATCGACTGATGTTATTATAATCGATAGACCCATTTTTGTGCTATTAGAAGCAATGCTGGGATGGACATTTTCGGGCGCGCTGGGACATTTCTTGGACAAAAATGCCAATGAGACGCATCATGGCGTCTGAAGATTTGAATGTTGATGGTTTCCTGCAAATGGTCGCTTTCTGGGGCACTGGCGGGGTCCACGGCGGGAGAGCACAGGCCTGGTGGCCCCTTGCCAGCCACCGGCACCGGGCTGAGCCCTGGCGAGCGTGCTCGCGAAGGAGCTGGGTGTGGGAGCTCGGTCAGCAGCCTGATGCGGGCCCCTGGGCGTCCGCTGACGAGACAGCGTCAGGCAGCGGGTGAGTCTGGGCTTCAGAGCCCAGCGGCCCGGGGATGGGACAGCCCTGGCCCAGCCACTGGCCTGCTGTGTGAGCTTGGGGTGTTTACGGTGTCCTTGTCTGTAAAGTGGGAGCGACACTTACCTTAACACCTGCTCTTACCGTGACCACAATGGCCTTGCGTTGGTTTTCCAAGGTTAATGCAGAACAACAGACATTGACTCTGGAGGCCAGAGATGGGGGACCAGCTTCACAGAGTCCAAATCAAGGAGTCTGCTCGTGCTCCTGGCGCCTTGGCGGCTGGTGTCTCTCTGCGCGGAGCTCCATCTGTCAGTCTCTGCCACCATAGTCACTTCTGTCCCTTGAGTCTCCCCCTGCTTGTCCCCTGTAAGGACACTTGTTGTCACATTTCAGGTCCCCTGGATGATCTAGGCTGATCTCCCCAGCTCAAGACCCTTCACTTAATCAGAGCCGTGGAGACCCTTTCCCAAGTAAAGCCCCACCTGCAGGTCGGGATTAGGGCCCCGTACGGTTGGGGCCGTTGTCAGCCTGTTGCATCCTGCACGTGGCCGAGACTTGAGCCCGTCCCTGGTGCTCTTCTTTTTCTCTAGTCGTCCCGCTGTGCGGTCCTGCTGGTGGGGGGCTTGTCTTTCTGGCCGGGGTCTCCACCCAGTCTGTGACTGAGCGCAATCTGCGTGCTCCCGGCTCCAGCCCAGACTTCTCCCCTGAACACCAGGTGTCCGCTCGAAGCCTCGGGCGGAGGCTTCTAGCACCCGAGCCTGAGCCCCTGATGCCCCCGACCCTGCTCCTCCTGCTCCCTCCCCGCCCCGGAGAACCCTCGTTCTGCACCCCAAGCTGCCAGCAAGTCCCCTGGGCCGTTTCTCCCGAGTAGACGCAGATACCAACCCCTTGCCACCATCCCACTGCCACCGTCCCTGGTCTGAGCACCACAACTGAACAGCCCACAGCCCTCGTCAGTTTGCACCCAACACAGCAGCAGATGGGGCTCAGGATCCAGCCCATCGCTCCTCTGCTCGGAGTAGAAACCAAGTCCTACTACAACTTGAAAGGGCCTGTGGTCTGGCCCCCTTGCCTGGCTGGCCCAGCTCCTACAGCCCTCTGCCCTCTGCTCCAGCCCCCTGGCCTCCTTGTGGTGGCCCTAAGCCTTTGCACTCACTGTCCCTCTGCCTGGAACTCTGTCGCCTGCTCCCTGTTCCTGGGCTTTGCTCAGGTGTCAGCTCTGCAGCGAGAACTGTCCTTTCCCCCACGTTCAATACCGCCCGGCCACCCCATCCCCGTACATGCTTCTTGGGTTAATTTGCTCCTTCACACACTTCGGCCCCTGCACATGTTGCTTATTTATTTTGTTTTTGTCTTTCTGAATATAAGCTCCCGGAGGGAAGGGCTTTGGTCTGTTTTGCTTGCTGTTTAAACTACCCTCCCCATATGTTTTTGCCTCGTTCATCTGTCTGTTTGCATATGTTCACTCCCTTTCTCCACTGGACGCCAGGCAAGGGTGGTCGTGTTCCTCGTGGGTTTTGTAACCACCATCTGCAAGGGTGCAGCTCCCATAAGTACCTGTGGAATGAGTGAATGATCGGGGATCTGGGGGCGGGGGTTCCGTGAGGTGTGCACACAGAGCTCCTGGTGCAGTGTCTGGCCCTGAGCAAGCACCCGGTAGACGGTGGGCACGACCGTCACCATCACCTCCCCACGGCCCTGTCATGTGACATCTGCAGCGGGAGCCAGAGGTGGGAGCTGACTTCTCATTCAAGCCCTCACTGGGCCCCGTACGTGCCGGGGACACCAGAACCAGTGTCCAGCAGCGTCAGCAGGCCCTCGGGGGGGGGTGTTTCTCCAGGCGGGGGTCCCACTCCGTGAGGGTGGCCTGCCCCCCAGGGAGGCCTGATGCCGCTTTCTGGGTCATGGAGGGCTTTGGCCAAGCAGAAGACCAAAAGGAGGAAAGTGAGGCAGGAGCTTTTGAAGGGTGTGGGAGTGGGCTGAGCCCCATAGGCCCTTCTTGGCGCAGCCCCCATTCCATGCATCCGTGCAGGAATTTCACGTTTTTGCATGGCTCTTCCCTTCGGCCTGGTGGCCCGTACTAATGATGTCGAGGTTGCTGCCTTGAAGATCCAGCCAAACCTGGGTGAAAACGGCTCGTGTCAGCAGCCCCAGATGAGAGCAAATGCGCCAGGACTCCACGTGGTGGCTGTGAGGCCAGGACAACAGGGGATGGGACAAGACCCCTAGAGGGCTTGGAGGGCCCACCTGACACCATCCAGCAGGTGCAGAGACTGGGGCTCCCGTAAGTGGGACGTGAACAAGCCTGCCCAGGATACACCGCCGAATTCCGAAAAGAAGGATCTCCAGGCGTCCCGGGAGCAAAGTCAGGTCCCTTACAGCAGGAGGGGGGAGCGAGCCCGGGCTCATCCTTGCCCACCACGGCCAGGGACGTCCTGCAGCCAGCTCCAAGAGGCTCGCGAGAGCCAGTTATTAAATTTTCAGAAGTTTTGCCAGCTGACTGACATCCCGTGGGTAGCTTGAAATCGTCCGCATTGGGAGTATTTATAACCACAGAAACTGGCAAACTTTATACAGAAGGTCCTCCGCCGCGGGAACTGTTAAATAGTTCCGGGCGCACTCCAAGGGCGCACAGCCAAGGAGCCCATGGAGCAGTGCCTGCAAAGCGCCGAGGCAGAGGGTGGGCGCCGGGAAGTTCAGTTCCATTGTATACGTGTATTTTAAAAAGTTTTCATTTTATTTATTTTTAATTAGGCTTCATTTGGGGGGGGGGGCACCTGGGTGGCTCCATCGGTGATGCGTCTGCCTTCGGCTCAGGTCATGATCTCAGGGTCCTGGGATCGAGTCCCATGGTGGGATCCCTGCTCAGTGGGGAGTCTGCTTCTCCCTCTGCCTCTGCCCCTCCCTGTGCTGTCTCTCAAATAAATAAATAAAATCTTAAAAAAAAAAGACTTAATTTTTTCAGGGTAGATTTAGGTCCCAGCAAAGGGAGAGGTTGGTGCAGAGCTCTCCGGAGGCCTCCTGCTTCCCCCGCGCACACGGCCTCCCCGGCTACTGGCTCCCCCGAGCGGTGCACTTGACCCGCGGATGAAGCCACGCTGACAGGTCCTCGTAGCCCAGAGTCTGTGGTGTATGCGGGGCTCACGCTCGGTGGTGTGCACTCTGTGTTTGGACAAATGCGTCGTGTCACGCAGAGCCTTTTCACTGCCTTGAAACTCGTCTGCGTTCCACCTGCTCCCCCTCCCTCCCCCAAGTCCTGGCAAACACCCGTCGTTCATTGTCTCCATCGTTGTGCTCTTTCCAACACGTCATATGGTGGGAATTATGCAGCATGGAGCCTTTTCAGACTTTTTTTCACTTGGGAATCTGCATTGAAGACCCCCCCATCATGCTTTTCATGGCTGGATGGCTCATTTCTTTCTCGTGCTGAGGACTATTCCATTCTCCGGATGGTCCACGGTTTATTTACCCATGCACCTGCAGAAGGACATCGCGGGTGCGTCCGAGTCTTCGTAATTACGAAAGAAGCTGCCGTGAACATCCGTGTGCGGGGTTTTGTGTGGACATAAGCGCTCAGCTCTTTTGGGTAAATACCAAGAGCATGATCGCTGGATCCCGTGGCAAGAGAACGTTCAGTTTTGTAAGAAGCCTCACGGTCTCTTCCGGAGCGGCTGTGTTTTGTGTTCCCAGCAGCCGCGAATGGCCTGTGGCTCCACGTCCTCGCCAGGACTCGGTGCTGCGTGCGTTCTGAATTTTGGGCGTTCTCATCGGCGCGTGGTGGTTCACATGGCCGCTTTCCCGAGCGCGTCCCTGGTGACCTACGACGCGGAGCATCTTTCCTTGTGCTTAGCTGCCATCCGCCATTTGTTGAGCTGTCTGTTCAGGTCTTTGGCTCACTTTCAAATCTGGTTGGTTGTTTTCTTGTTGTTGAGTCTAATTTTTTTTTAAAGATTTTATTTATTTATTTATTTGAGTGAGACCGAGAGAGAGCATGAGCGTGGAGAGAGGCAGGCAGAAGGAGAGGCAGAAGCAGACTTGCCTTGAGCAGGGAGCCTGACGCGGGACTCGATCCCAGGACCATGACCTGCTGAAGGCATACGCTTCACCGTCGGAGCTGCTGAGTCTCAAGAGGTCTCGGTATATTTGGGATAACAGTCCTTTATCAGATGGGTCTTCTCCAAGTGTTTTCTCCTGGGCTGTGGCTTGTCTTCTCGTTCTCTGGACGTTGTCTCTCGCAGTTCCTCATGTTTTTTGTTGTTATAAAGTGAACCAGCAAAATAACTAAAAATAAGGCCATTGTCACAGCCACTGGCAGACAAAGGGAAAGCGAAAGACGGGAAGGAGGGTGTGATAATTTTCTCATCTTTTGGAGTGGAAGCAGACACATAAAGACCCGTGGGCCAGATACGACTCGCCACCTGTTCTCTCTCCTTTACCACCTGTGTTTGTAAATAACATCCTGCTTGCTCATCTACGAATGTCTACACCATTCTCTTGCTACCTGTGCAGAGCTGGGGCAGGGGGCACAGGTGAGGACCCCCGTGTGTCCTCTGGAACCCGGGTGGACTTGGGGTCTCGGCGAGGTGGGGGTGAGCCCACCGTCTGCCCAGTCACCCCCTACTCCTGTCCCCTCTGTATCTCACGGGCAGCAGCACCCCCTCCTCTGGGAACAAATCACTGTTCTCTTTTAAACACATTGAAAGACCCCAGAGAAGAGGCCAGCATCCTCCCTAAGCATCCTGAAGCAACACCTGTAAGTGGGAAGCCCTGCCCAGAGTCAGAGCTTCTCACTGCTTTGAATGTCCTCATTCTGGAAAACACAGTCTGACAAATCATAACCAAACAAGTTAGGAAAGCCTCTGTATTAGCTACTGTCTGCTGAGCAATGAATTACCCCCAAAACCGAGCAGCTCAGAACAACAATTATTTATGTGCCATAGTTCTTGTGGGTCAGGTCCTCAGGAGTGTCTCCGCTGGATGATTCTGGCTCAGGGCAGGAGGACCTACTTCCAAGATGGCCCGCTCACGTGGCTCCTTTCAAGATGGCCCGCTCACGTGGTCCTTCCAAGGTGGCCCGCTCACATGGTCCTTCCAAGGTGGCCCACTCACATGGCTCCTTCCAAGGTGGCCCGCCCTTGTGGTCCTTCCAACGTGGCCCGCTCGCGTGGCTCCTTCCAAGGTGGCCTGCTCACGTGGCTCTAGACAAGAGGCCTCGGCTCCTTGCTGGTTGTGGATAGCAGGACTCGGTTCCTTTCCCTGTGGATCTCTACAAGGCTGCTTGAGTGTCCTCGTGACATGGCAACTGACTTCCGCCAGACTGACTGATCCAAGAGAGAGAGCGAAGTGGTCGCCTTTTATGACTGGGTCTTGGATACCGTGACCCTTCACTTCCATTTTCTTCTCTCATTAGAAGCAGTCACTGAGTCCAGCCCACACTCACAGGTGAGGGCGTGGAGTGGGGGGCGGGGATCATACGTGTCCTGAAGGAAGGACTTTCAAAAATTGTGTGACCATCTTTAAAAACGACCACAACCTCGAACAGAAGACGGGATAAAATAAGTAAATATCTACAAGTAGTTTGAGAGAAGGCTGGGAGAGTGCAGGCAGGAGAAGGGGAAGCCGAGCACGCAGCAGGTGCCCTGGAGGCTCGGGGAGGGGTCACCATTCAGTCAACCAACAGCCAAGGGGACACCATGGACGCCAGGACCCAGAGAACCAGATGGAGATCTTGGGAATTAAAGCACAGTGGCTGATTTCTTCACTGTTTTTTCCCTTCACTTGCTTTTTCCGAAGATTTATTTTTTTAATCGATGTGAGATTCACATCATACAAAATTCCTTATGACGCGTGGTCTTTGTGTCCAGCTGCTTTCACCGCGCATCCTGTCTTCCATCACTGGCTTCTGGGTTTCGAGTCAGTAGAAGGCTCGGCGTCGTAAGTGGAAGGGATCTGCACGACAGGAGAACATAGAGGAAACGGGAGGGGAAGGAGACAGAAGCGCAAGCTGGCCGTCCCGTGTCTAGCATGAGCTCCAGAAAATAGCCAAGAAAGTCGAGGGGAGAAGCTTACGAACCATCTCCAGAAAGGAGGGACACGAGCATCTCCAGGACCCGCGTAGCAAGTGTCAGAAGACCCACGGGAACACAAGCTACGACGACGTTTCCGAGGTTTCCGGCGGCTGGGGGGAGACAAGGGCAGCCCAGATGTGGGAAGACGCTCCTTAGGAGCCCGGCCCTCTGTAAACGACGTCTGCATCTTCACCCGTGTGGTCTGACGTCCACACGATGAAACTCGAGAGAAAGATCAAGACGAAAGTGCCTTTCGCAAATCAACCACCCGAGGATTGAAGGAAACTTCTCTCGCAAATAACTCTTGGCTCAAAGAATCCCTTAGGTCTGAAATGGAAGACTACCGGGAACATAAGAATAGACAAGAACGAAAATGCTGGAGGAGCAGGGCTCGCTTCGTAGAGAGCGTGGGGATTTTTGACAGTTCCTCCCGACACCCACTGAAGAAGCATCACGTCTCTGATGATTCTCAGGGAGTTAAAACCGTATGCAGTGACTTCAGGGCACAGCACTGCCTGGAGTAACTAAAAATTGTCCCGATGTCTCCCCTTCTGCCCACCAGCCCGTCTTGGTTTGAGGTTGAAGGGCAGGTGGAGGATGGGGACATGGAAACCTCTCGACTGGTCCCATCCGCGATGGGCTCACACGCTTGGTTCGTGGCGTATGGTTGAGTGAACTCTGCCCGAGAGCATTTCTTGAGCTACCACTTGGTCCTTGGGGAGGGTCTCCTTTTCCAACCTGCCTCCCTGCCTCCGGGGGCTCACCTGACAGGTGCAGATGTCTGCGCTCAGGAAGGGTCAGGCACCAGGTCTCCGAGCTGCAGGGACCCTCAGACTCCCCTCTGCTTGTTTACCAGCGTGGCCTGGAAATTGCACGGTCCACGTGGTCCCCTTGGAGTCAGGTCTGCCTCAAGCACAGCTCTGCCCCAGGAAATGCTCTTCTCGTGTGCGTTTTGCCCCCTGTCTGCCCACTAACCACAGCCCGACGGGGACCGTCCACCCAGCCAGCTCCTGGCCGCCTTCTTTAAGTGGTAAAATACCTTGTCTCCTCCATGTTACATAAGTAAGGATGAACACAAACGAATTAAACGCCCAATTCGACAAGCTCAGAAAGACCCACAAAGTTGGTGGCATTCTAAATAGTCAAGGCGCAGTGGGCGTGGGGGGGACGCACGGTGAAATTGGTAAATCATCGGAGAAAGATCAAATGCGCTGCTTTAGAAACGAACGAGAGAAAATAACACAGACCCAAAGCAAATAATAATAAAAGAAGATTGTGCACAAAATTCAGTGCACCTACATTGGAAAAGATCCATGAAATAAGACATATTCCAGGAACGACACGTGATCAAAACTGACTCCGAAAGAGACGGGAAATCTCAACAGACTCAAAACAATGGAAGATATGGAGAAAAGTTATAAAAAAAGCAACCTCTCCACGAAAGCGCCAAATCCAGATGGTCTCAAAGGTAAATTCCTTCGAGTGTTCAAGTAACAGATGAACCCGATACTATTTAAACCCTTCCAGATCCTGGGGAAAGAAGGATGGCTTCCAAATTCCTTTTATAAAACTTGCGTAACATGGATACCAACATTTGACAAAATTAGCACAAAAATAGAAAAACTTTAAACCAATCTCCACTCAGGACAACCATGAAAAAAAAAATCTTACGTAAAATAATGGCAGAAACTTTACAGCCTATGAAAAGAACAAAATAAAATATCGCCTTCAAATGGGAGTCTCCCTCCAATTCAAAGGCTTTCAAAATGATGAAATCTATTAACGTGATATATTAACGTATCCAAGGAAAACACATCTCAGGACCGGTGCAGTATCTACCAAGAAGGAATTTTAACCGAATTCAACATGCAGTCCTCACTCAAAGCTGACGGACTAACCTTACGCAGGAGGATGGACAGTGTCCCCCGCCAACACGGGCAGCCCAGGGCCAGAGTGGCGTGGACCCCCACCTGTTCCGAGGGGGCCCCTCGCTCCATGTCTGTCGCTGGAACGGTTATGGAGGGGCGATAACTCAGCAAGTGATGTTCTCGGCCATTACAATTGTTTCGACTATGAGGAGAGTCCTAGGACTTGCTGATCAGAGTAAACTCCCCAAAAGTAGGCTTTTTACCCCCTCAAAGTTTGAAGAAAGAAAAGTTTCCTCTTCTGGGCTACATGGTGTGCAAATGTCAGGTGTACAAGTGGGGAGATGTTGACTTCTCTAAGAGGAAGACCGGTCAGACCACATGCCGGGGTGCAAGACTTGGTGTCATTGCAGGGAAACGAAATTGGAGCCCTGATCGAACTGTACCTGAAGCTCGTACTCTCACTGGGGTATTTTCATGCAAGCTGATACATTCTCTTTATGGTTTAAGGCCGTTCGAGTGGGTGTTCCATGACTTGTGACTGAAAACACTCTGATCCAGCCCAAAATTTTCTTAAGCATAATTTAAAAGGTTGAGCTCACGTCAAACTAATGAAGACAAGCTGGAGGCATTGTCGTTAAGCCCAGGTTGCAGACAACTTCCCCTGTACCGGATGGTCTGGGCAGATCCCAGGTTTCCAGGAGCGCAGGGTCATGAGGCCTAAAGAGAGGCGATCCAGGAAGTAAAGCAGCTCTGGGGTCCGGTGGTCTGGCAGCCTTCCCTTAGACAGGTGGTTCTCAACTTGGGGTGTATGTCCCCGCGAGGAGACGTTTGGCAGTGTTTGGAGACATCCATGGTTGGTGCAGTTGGGAGGAGTGATCGGCGGCATCTCATGGGGGGTCAGGAGTGTTCCTAACACCTCACAACGTATGTCCCCTCCCCCCCACAAAAGGCCCACGCCCCCACCACCAACCACACCGGCTTGGGGAGCCTTGCCCTCACCCTCCCAGTCTCGCTGGCAGACGTCCACTGCCCCTGTGGCCTCACGGGTGACCTCGGGCATGGGGAGCAACGTTCTCACCGTGCATGTCAACGAGACGGGTTGAGAGCCAAGAACACTGAAGAGGGGAGGCCGCGTGTCCTTATGCGCATGCTTCGGGACTGGTTCTGACTGCGCCGGTTGGAACGCGGTAACCTCCATAAGAGTCAGCCAAGTGGCGGATTCCAACAGGAATAGTCCAGATCCATGGTTTTGCTTGAGGGTAAATGTAGCCCGTCGGAAAATACTGCGGAAAATAGAGAAAAGCTCCAAACAGTTGAGTGTGAATTTACTCTGGACCCGTGAAGACCATCGGGCGGTGGTGGTCCACACGGCAGAGAGGGCATGACCTCAAAGGGGATCCGTAAACGAACAGCATCGAGCGGCCTGCAGGGTCCTCCGTGGCCAGGGAGGCTCCGGCCACACCAGGAGGTCCACAGCAAAGCTGTGCACTCAGATTTTAGGGACGCAGGCGAGGGTCCTCTCTCAGAAGGGCCGATGTGTCCCCACTTTAATTAGGAACTTAAATAAGCAGTTATGAAATTTGTGTTTCTGGGAAAGGGGATAGAAGGGAAGAGGGAGAGAGAGGGGTTTGCTGCGGGCGCTATGGACTTCTGGCACGTGGGAGGTGGGATAAGGACTTCCCAGTTTTTGAAAGTGTCTGTGTCTGTCCCCACCACCCCCGCCCAGAGAAATGGGCTTCACGGAATTGTCCGCACGCGCTTCCAGGCCCCTTGGGGCCTGAGCAGGTTTGGGGATCGGTTTTGATAGGAAGACACAGAATTCTGTCCACAGCCAGGATCCGGGCTCCTGTGTCCAAGGTCAGGACTAGGAACAGGGTCCAAGCTCAGTCTACGAGGGGCCAAGGTCGGGGCTCCCTCGGGGTCAGGCTGTGACTCGTCTCCCTCCAGGGGACGCTGTGTCCTGTGTGCGGCTCGGAGGTTTAACCGGGCTCCTGGCTCCGCGTCTCCTGCTGGGTCTCTGAGCGAACCAAACGCACAGCCATGTGACAGCACGTGGCCCCAGCCTCCAGACTCCAGGACAGCAGGAAAGCCTCCAGCCGGAAACAAATGCACTTCTTGGTCTTTCTGGGCCCGCGAGACCCTGCTCGTCCCATAAGGCCAGCGCCGTGTCCACCGATCAGAGCAGGTGCACGGGGCAAGTATCTTCATCCCCATTTTACAGGCAAGGAAAACGGAGATGCTTCTTTTCTGCGTCCCGATCTGTGTATCCCTCACGGGCTTTTTACCTTTCATTCTTCACCGAAGGATGGTTGACGCGCAATATCGTGCTGGTCTCGGGGGCACAACATGGGGACTCCGCGGTTGTGCACAGCACGTTAGGACGCGCTCGCCGCGGTAATGCTGCGTGTTCCGGACGGTCTGAAGTTGCTTCCACGCCTTCGGCTTCCGGATCACGCCAGTCCCACCGCGACTCCCCAGACAGAGCTGCACACGCGGCATGCAGGAGATGCGTCTCCTCCTGCTCGAACGCGCCAAGGCGGGACGCCGGGTGCAGGGGCGGGTGACCTCCTTGCTCTCGTCTCCGCTCAGCCTGGGCCGGCCTAAGAGCCCCTTCCTCGAGGGGCGTCCCTGTGAGAGAAACAGCGGCTGAGTGGGATCCCGCAGGCCAGGAGGGTGGGCAGGGAGGGGGCAACCCTTCGTCAAAGTGGCAGAGGGCCCCACCAAGGGGCAGTGGTGTCCAGCGTCCTCCCGTGGCTGGCTGCCGCCCTGAGCTCTTGGGTGTTAGCGGGGTGGGGGACGGGTAGGGCGCAAGCCCCGGGGTCTGCTGTCCCCGTCTCTGCTGGATGGACAAGGGCCATCTGCCTGGTCTTCCCTCCTCCTTGCTTCTTTGCCCCCCATCGTGCTCCAGTGGCTGGGACGTGGGCTGCTGGCCCGTGGCCGGGAAGATGCGATGGGGCCCTTTTGCAGCGTGGATCCCCCCATGTGCGGGGGTCTTGGGACTTCTCACTTTGGGCTCCTCCCTCAGCACGACCTCCTCTGCCTCCTGGGTCTCGGGCCCCTTCCTTTGGCTAACGCCCTGGCCAGCGTTGCTGGATCCACCTCCTCGCTGTGGGGAGGAAGGAGGGCGGAGGGCTTCTGCACGTGTGCGGAGCAAAGAGGTCCACTGTTAGTGTCTGTCTGACGACTAGTGGCTCCTGTCAGGGCTGACAGATGAGTGTGGGCTCCTCGGGGGACAGAGACGGATGGGGCTCGCCGCGCCTGCGCCCCGCTCGCACTGCCCGGCCGGGTACCCCTCCCCCAGGGATCGGGCTAATCAGATGGCCGTTTATGGGGCCATTACTCAGTCATTTAGTTGTGCTGGGAGGGGGAGTGCGGGGCTTCGGCAAGGAGACAATGAGGACCCCTTCGCGGTGCCTGCCCAAGGGGCCCCGGGAGCTGCACTAGGAGGTGGTGGGAGAGACTGGCAGCGTGCAGCCAGACTAGAGGCCCAGCTGCCCCTCCCCAGGGCACAGCCAGCCCCACCTGCTCCACGGGACCGCAGAGCCCACGTGAGGTCCGTCGGGGCTTTCTGAGCTCCTGGGCACCTGCTACGGAGAGAGAGGACCAGGGTGCTTTCTGGTCACCTGCTGCCTTTGTTGGAGACGCGGGATCCGAGTGCCGCCCTACTCTTGGTGCGTAAGCAATTCCCCGGGAAGAGATTTTGAGAGGTTTGTGCGGTAATCCATTCCCCGTCCCGGGGCCTGTTATTGTACAATAAAACAGGAGGGCTGGGAATCAACACGGAAATGTAAAAAAAAAAAAAAATGCTCTGAATCATTTTCATAACCAGCAAATGTGGTTTTCCATGGAGAAACATTTTCTCTTCTATTCTGAAATGGTGGGAGCAATTTTCGGGCCCGGGCGCTGGGACGGAAGCTCTCTGCCGCATGTAGGTAAACACCACCCAGAGGAAAGCCCGCGGCAGACGGCTGTAGTAACAATCGTGTCTGTTATTACCCACGTTGCAAGCATCTACCAAGGGCCAGCCCTGCGCTGGGCACTTGCACGTTTTAACAATTCCGTAGGGTCCCTCTGCTCCCGCCCCCCAACGCGTAGGAATTCCCTCTGCCCCAGTCTCACCAGACCCGCCAGGACTCTCCCCTTGAACACCTCCAGGAGGGCAACTCGCGAACCGCCAGAGCCTGGCTGCCTCGGTCAGCCCCGCACGTATCGGAAGGTGCTTCTGCCTGCTGGGCGCAGCTCTGCTGGGACACACGGGTGCGCGCGCACGCACGTGAAAGCCATACCGCGGCAGAATTCTGTCTTGCTTTTCACAGGACCGATTATACTAAAAATAAATAAAATCATTTCTGTAGGCTGGACATGAGATGGAGACTGTCGGGCAGGGGTGGGAGCTGGGAGCTAGGAGTCCGGAAACGCCCCTGGGGCCGGAATTCCCTCGTGAAGGAACAGGAAGGTGTGACGTGCAATTGAGGACAACATCCAATTAGCAGAAACTTCCCCAAGATGGCCCAGCTATGAGATCTTAAGCAGGGTGAGAAGCAGACTCCCCGCAGAGCAGGGAGCCCGATGCGGGACTGATCCCAGGACCCGGGGATCACGACCTGAGCCAAAGGCAGACGCTTCGCCAACTGAGCCCCCCAGGTGCCCCTAGAAGAAAAGTCTTTAAAGCAGTTATATAAATATGCTCGAAAGACCGAAGTCATGGTGGGTCATCAGACGGAGAACGTCTGCAGAGGGACAGGAGCGAAAAACAACCAAATGCAAATTCTAGAGCCGAAAAGTATCGTAGTTGAATTAAAGTATTCACAGGATGGGCTTCGTAGCAGATTAGAGGTGTCGGAAGGACAAATAAGTGAATTTGAACATAAATCACAAGCAATGACCCCATTTGGGGACGGCAGGTCGGGAAAGGATTGAGGAGAAGGGCGCAGAGGCTCCGAGGCTCATGGGACGACGTCAAACAGTCCAACACGATGGCAGTTCCCGTGGGAGGCTCTCCGGGTGGTAAGTCAGAAGTCCTACTTGCAGAAGCAAATAGCTAACAATTTCCCCCAAAACAGATGGTTGAAAGGGGAAAAACATAAACTTACAGTTCCGAGAAGGTGAGAAAATCCCAAGAAGGAGAAATTCACACGTCCCCACATCATGGTCAAGCTGCTTCAAACTGAAGACAAAGGGAATCCTGAAAAGCAGCTGGAGGGGGAGGGAACCCCACACGGTCCGCACACGGGGTAACAGGGATGAGACTGGCCATCGACTTCTCAGAAGCAACGGGGGCCACAAGGCATGGGAATGATATATTTGAACCGATCGTTTAAAACACAATGACGGGATGAGCTGTGGTTGAAAACATAAAAAGCAAAAGATCTGGCGACGAGAGCAGAAAGAACGGAGGGGCGCGTCTAATCACGTGATCACCGCACCGCGGGGTCATGACCTTCGTGAAGGGGGACTGGCGGGGGCGCAGACGGGGGGGACCATGAACGGGTGCAGAGCCGTCCAGGATGGACGGAGGGGGCCTCATGTCGGCCCTCGCGTGCTACTGAAAAACACAATAAAAAGAGGTATCGCTAAAAATCCGATAGGGAATATAAAACTGAACGTTAAGAAATATTGGATCAGCTTCAAAAAAGGCGGTGAAGTTGCAACCAAGGGGCAAAGAACAGCGGGGCTGGGGGTGGGGGATGGGATGAAGAAGAGGGGGCAGGGGCTGAACCAGGTAAGGCAGAGGCTCCTGGGGCGGCCATGGCATCTGTGAGCTTGCTCGCCCCTCAGAACATCCAGCCCTCCTAGTTGCATCTCCTGCTTCATAGACCAGCGCCCCGGGGGCTCAGAGACGTTAAACAGCTTGCTCAAGCTCACCCAGGGAGTACGAGGCTTGCAAGAGCAAGGTGCACGAACCGGGGGATCTCCACTCACAGGACGCACCCCAGGCCCGGGAGGGGCGGGGGAGCCTCAGATCCAGGAAGGGTGCTGGCGCTGAGCCACGGACACACCTGCTGGGGACTGGCTCGTCCCGTGGAGGGCGGGTCCCAGTGCCCAGGGTGCGTGGCCCGGCCAGCTGACCTGAGCCCTCCCTTCCGTTCGGCGTCACGAGGAGCCTCCCCCGAGAACCCACTTTGCACCGGCTCCTTCGCGAGCCTCCTCAGCCCTGTCCCCAGCACCGTGCAAGTCATTTTGTAAGGTGACCGCTTTGCTCCTCGTCGCACAGATGGGGAAGTCGAGGCTTGGAGAGGTTAAGTCACTTGTCCCCAAAGCCCTGACTGTCTGGTTCCAGTCCCCTGTGTGTGCTCACCGCTCATGGCAGACCCTTCAGGCACCCGCCTCCCTGGGCCGACGAGGGTCGAGGCCTGGCCACCTTCTGTACTTTCGTGGGGCGCCCTCTGCACCGGTCTCTGGATTTCCCACATTTGTCCTTCCCACGTCAGGGGAGTGTCCGCTGGAGGTAAGGAGCGCAGATCAACCCCAGGCCCCAGGAGGTGGTGCGTTGCCGAGAGGACAGGAGGCCCGGGACTTGGTCCCTGCTCTGCCTCAGCCCTGCGGCTGTGACTTTTCTCACCTCTGCTCACGACCACATCCCCCGCCTACAGTGAGGGGTCTGGCCTCTCTCACCCTGAGCCAGGCATTGACAAATTTTTCTGTAAAGGGCCCCAATGCGGACGTTTTTGGCGCAGGGTCCCCATTGCAAACACCCTGTGTCCCGATAAAACTTTATTTACAAAAACAGGGCAGGCTAGATTCCGCCCACGCACGGCGGTCTGCGGCACTTTGCTCCGACCATCTCAGAATTCCGGGGGCCGGAGAGGCAGAGACTTCTCAGTCCGGTGGAGGAGGCGTGTCTGTAGACCCCAAATGACAGCAGAGGCTGACTTTGACCCTGAGGCCAAGTGTCAGCCGTGACACCCGAGTGGGTTTTGGCGGCTGAGGGGAAGGGCGTTCCAGGCACATGGAACAGCATGTGCAAACACCTCGATGCATGACGGTGCCCGGTGTCTTGGCAAACGTTGTGGGATCCGATGGCTGGAGTGCGAGGCAGCAGAGGGATCAGAGAGGGTCCCATCGCTGTGAGGAAGGGGCATGGACTTTCTCAGTTAAACTCTTCTTCAGTGACCAACACTTTTCTTGCAACAGTCACCCCATAACTGCTCATCTCAGCAAAGAGTATTGGATATGTGAGTTCTTCTAATTACGTGGAAGGGCTGGGGTTTCCTCCCTGCGGGGGCTGAGGCCTGGGGCTGTGACGGGTGTGCAGGGCAGGTGGTGGGGCCCGAGGACTGTGCACGGCCGGTGTGCACCACGGAGCAGCCCTGGACTGTGATTTCACACCCTGCCTCGGGCCAGAGCCATCCGCCTGTGTCATCATTACGCTCATCAAGGGACGCTTTGTCTTCCCCTGATCGGCCTAATTGCTCTCCTCATTTGGACAGCCCTGGAGTCATTTAGTAATGAAAATCACCCCGTGCTAATGTGGCATCAGGAGCTCACCTGCTTGCTGGCATTCGGAGCAGCGTGGAGAGGGGAAGAGGCTCCGCGTGTCATTACAGGTGCAGAGTCTCGCCGAGCTGTTCATGTGCAATCACCGTCCAACAGCCTGGAAATTACAGTCCGGTTACAGCGGCTGCTAACGAGGACTAATTGCACCACCACGGGGCTGCCCTAGACACTTAAAACAAATGGCCGCCGTGGGAACTTGGCGAGGGGGAGGGAAAATCCCATTTGCTCTTGGATCAGAGGAAAAGGCTGCTAGGGGTTGGAAAGGGCCTAGCTGGGGGCTCCTGGGCATTAAAGACTGGTTTCCCAATCAGTGTGACCAAACTGGGATTTCACAGGACACCCACCTATCCATCCCCACCCCACTGTCATCTTCCTATTTATCCTCACCATCCATCCTTCCATCCATCCATCCATCCATCCATCCATCCATCCATCCATCATCCCTCCATCCATCATCCATCCATCCATCCACCCATCATCCATCCATCCCTCCATCCATCCTTCCATCCATCCATCATCCATCCATCCATCCATCCATCCACCCATCATCCATCCATCCCTCCACCCACCCATCCATCCATCATCCATCCATCCATCCACCCATCCATCCATCTATCCGTCTATCCATCCATCCGTCTGTCCATCCATTCATCCACCCATCCATCCACCCTCTCTCTCCACCATCCATCCATTTATCTACCCATCATCCATCCATCCTCTTTCCATCTTCCTCTGTCTCTTTTTCCATCTGTTAATGTACCTGTGCATCCATCTTTCCATCCATCCATCCAACTATCTATCCACCGCCCGCCATGCATCCATGTATCTCTCCACCTACCCAACACACTTCTGCCAAGCTCTCACTTAGTTTAACATCTACACTTGATTCTGCAAGTCAGGAATGAGTCAGGAGTGATCCTGCACACAGGAAAACATAATAGGTACTCAGTAAATATTTTTGAATGAATGGAAGAAGAATGAGTATTCCCTCAGTGAGGGGAGAAAATAGTAGAGACTCTGCTAGTGGGAGGATGACAAAAGGGGTATAGTAGGTGTGAGGAGAGAAAAATATGGAGTTATCCATCACAGTCACATGGCATGTGAACAAAAGAGACAGAAGAGAAGAGGGATGTGATGTGTGTGCTCTGGGTCTGAGTGTGGCGAGTGCCTTTGTCTCTCTTAGGTTCTAAGAACAAGGTCTCGCACCCTGGAAGCACCTGGAGAATTAGGACTTGCCATAATCGTGAGCCATCCTGTACTGCTGTCCATGACTTCTCCAAGGGCTCTGACCCCCACCTCCCATAATGTTCCTCCCATCTTCCTGTCCACCCTACTCTGCCTAGAGAGAGAGAAGACCATCCCAGGTGGTAGAACCCAGTGTTAGATGTGGGTAACCCAGGGGAGGCCTTGAGGTTTGGGGAATGTTCATTCTGTCCCTGGGGTTGGAGCCCAGGGAACGAGGGGCAGTGACAGGGAAGGGCATTGGGGCCAAGGCCGCATCCGTCCAGGAAGAGCTGAGAGGTTTGGGGTTTGCTGCAGGGAAGATGGGGAGCCATTGAAAGACCTCAAGCAAATGACTTGCATTTTAAAAATTATGACTCTGGCGTGGGGAATTGATTACTGTTTTTTACTCTGCGGGGAATTGATTGGAAGACCAGTGAGTCACCGTGGCTCATGAGCAGAGTCTGGTTGAGGACTGGTCCAGTGCTCTTTCCTGGGCCCAGCTGCTCAGACCCTGGCCTCTGGCTCCCTGTCCACTGTTTCCTGGCCCAGAGTTCAGGGGCGGGAAAGGAATTGTAAGGCTGTGGGTTCTTCTGCCCTGTCAGGGTCTTTGTAGGGTCTAGAAGTCCCCATGGTCTCCTCCCGATCCCCCCCCCACTCACAGAACTCCACTAAGTGGCCATTCTGACTCTCCTTACATACCTCCCGTGACAAGGACCTCACTCCCTCCTGAGGTGGCCTGTGTTCTCTCTGGCCACCTCCAACAAAATCCTTCATCAGGTTGAACCTTGACTTTTCTCATAAATTCTTGTTATTCACCCTTACCTATTCCTGAGGAGCTGGGCAGAATTGGGCTCAGATGCAGTCCACTGACATGACTGTCCTGGGACAGGGACCTAGGCTGTTTGTGGTCAGTGGTCAGTGTGTGACAGGGTCAGGGTGGGGCATCTCCCAGGAGAGGCTGTGGGGGACAGGCATGGCCCTGGTAGCCCCCCAGACCCCCTGCCTCCCTGTGTGCATGCTCTGGTCTCGTGCCCCCCACACCGACATGGGTCGGGACGTCGTCTTGGACGTTCCGTCCCCCCTTGACCCCTCCTCTGGATGCAGGCACACATGGGGCCTCGGCTACACCGCATGGAGCAGACGTGCCCACTGGAGCCCACCTGCCCTCCAAATCGGGAGCCATAACAGATATGTGGGCACTGCTCTGAGCCACCGAGTGTGGGGGTGGCTGGCATGCTGCTGTAGGTAAGTGACCCTTGGCCCTGGGGAAGTGCCGCCTGGCCGCTCCCAGAGCAGAGTCAAAGCCCAGCTGCAGCCTGCGTGTCTCCAGGGCAAGTCAGGCCTTCAGCATTGACCCCTGCCTGGCCCCGGGGCTCACCACTGCCCATCCTGGGCCTCAGCGTCACCGCATAAAGGACAGAGATTAAAGAGATTAAGCGCAATGATTTCATGTCTTGTAGCTTTCCTTGGATGAGGCTGAGGGACCCCGGCGGAGGCAGGACAGACACCTTGCTCCCAGGGGGGCCCCTTCTCCAGGCACGTGCCAGCTTGGGGGAGGCTTCTCACACCCATGGGACCACCTGGTGTCCATCTTTCTGGCTGATCCACCTGGACTCACACCTCTGCTCCGGTCCACGTGGCTCCTGGAACGGGGCCGACCCCGTGCCGGCCCCCCTTGCTCTGCTTTCTGGCTCCTCGTGAGCTTTGGAAGCAGATGATTCTCCTGAAAGGTGAGATGCGATCGGGCGGTGATGCTTGAAGCCTTTCTCCCCCCATCACTTCGTAAGAGCACTTCCCCCATTTTATGCTATCGGCAAAACCTAGGATGTCTATGCAAATGACGTTTGTAAAATCATGTCTGTGGCTCAAGCTTTCCAGCCAATTCTTCTCAATAAGAGGTTTTAAACTTTTCCTTTATCGTCGGTAGAAGGTGCTTCCAGAGAGTTGCTTTGTCAGCCTTGGAGGCAGCGAACAAGACGAGCGAGATAACCGCGGGGCTGGAGGCTCACACCCGGAGAGTGGAGGGAGGGAGAGCCGGCCCCTGTGAAACCCATCAGGGCCCTCCTTGGTTGAGGGAGCAGATGTCACTGGGCCCAGCAGTGGCCACGATGAGACCGAGAGCCAGCAGACAGAGGCCAGTATGGTCACATAGACTTTCTAGAAGTCCCGGCTGTCCAGAGAGGGAGGCACATTTCCACGGCCAGCCAGCTAGGCGGTGAGGGTGGGACTGTCACATGAACTGACCACAGCCAGCACGAGGGGCAGGGCAGCAGCACAGACACGTTGTCCTTCCAAGGAGAGGACACATGGCGCCTGACACCAGCCTCTCCTGATCGCCAAACGAGCTGAACACATCTGACGTCCTCTCAGGATTTACTATCCCAGCAGACCTGAGCGATTCCGCAGACACAATATTACATTTCTTGGAAACTCCCCTGAATACCTACTTACCTGGGAGACCTGGAGACGCCGAGAGGGGCTCAGACCCCCCTACTTATGCGCTCGGTCGTCCCCGGGATGCGACTTCTGCTGCAGAGGCTGTAACTAGGCTGCCCTCAGGCCGCACCCCTGCTCCAGGCGGGGTTGGGAACAGGACTAGGGATGGGCTGCCCCGTGCTGTGGCCCCCACACCCAGGAGGCCTGTGCTTCCAATCTGAGTCTCTGGGGACCGATGGCAGGTGCTCACGGATGCTCAAACTTGGCCACATATTGGGGTCACCTGGGAAGTTGTAGAAACTACTGATGCTCGTGTCCCAGGATTTTGATTCAATTTGTCTGGAAGCCGCCCGGGCACTGAGCTCTCACAGGCTCCGCACGTCCCCTGTGCAGCAACATTCCAGAACAGGGTGGACAGTGAGCCCACGGGGCCATGGCAGAGGGTCCCACGCTTGGTTTAACGCCCTGCTGCGGCCGCCTTGAGATTCTGAATCCTTCCATCCCAACGGGCCTTGCATTTTCTCTTTGCACCAGGCCCTGTAGATTCTGTAGCTGGTCCTGGGTGGAGGACTGGGGTTCTAGAACCGTCTCTGTCTAACTGGCTTGCTGTGCAATGCAGCAAAACTTTCTTTGTCTCTGCATCTCCATTTCCCTCTATTTAAAAAT
Source organism: Ursus maritimus (assembly GCF_017311325.1). Lineage (NCBI taxonomy): Eukaryota > Metazoa > Chordata > Mammalia > Carnivora > Ursidae > Ursus > Ursus maritimus. The sequence goes on along the minus strand of NW_024423786.1, from coordinate 58,958,065 downwards.
TCAATCCAATTCAGCCAACTCGTTACCCCCACCCCCACCCCCACCCCCAGGCCTGTGTGCACAGGACAGGCCCAGCCTGACGGATGTGTGCATGGGCCCTTCTGTCCACGATGTAGTGGAAGAGAATTCCTTCTTGTCCGCTCTCTTTCCCGGCAGCCCGCCTCCAAGCAGAGGTCTGCCTTCACTGGCTCGTTCCCTCTGCTCTTGCAGACCTGGAGACTGTAGGAAGGCTGGGGCTGTAGCAGGGACGGCGGAGAAGGTGGGGAGGGAGAGGATAGGGAGACTCTGGCACTGGCTCTGAGAGTGGGAGAAAGAAGAGGTGTCTGAGGAGTAGCTGGCAGATGGAGGAGAGGGAGATTTTAAGATATATCCCTCTGCACTGGGAATATACTCTGACCTCCCCAAACACACGCACCCACTCTCCCTTTAAAGGCTTCTCAAGAGGATTCACGTTAATCACAATGGCTCTCAGCTGTATTTTTCATCAGACGGCAGATTCCTTGAGTGGATCCTGTGCAGGGAGCAGTCCATCCACAGGCAAGTTTTACCCGAACGTGCTGCTCAGTCGGGGTGACGTGGAAATGACAGCAGACGGGGGCTGGGGAACCCTCCGTCACCTCCTGCAGGCACCTCACAGACTCACGAGCTCTCGGAGTGGAAGAGACCTTGAAGATGGTCTCGTCCAGCCCCTGCCCATTTGAACTTGATTTTCTAGGGCCCCCAGCAGGTGCATTCCCTGCGAACACACTTCCTGGGGAGGAACACACTACCTCCCGGGCCAGCTTCTTCCAACCGCGTGTGGATTGTGGATTCGTGGTTAGAACGGGCAGCCCCATTCTCGAACACTATTAGTGGTGTCACAGATTGTCGCAGGTTCACCGGACTTCACTCCAGGAGGAGTTTCCGAAATCTGCAGCCCACGTACATGAAGTATATATCCAAGGAGGTTTACATGAAAGCACCATGACGGTGACAATTTGAAGCAAAATACCTCTATATTGTGGAGTAATATAGGTGTGTGTGCTAATAG
>NW_024423786.1:58880110-58957029 GCF_017311325.1 Ursus maritimus | reverse complement strand
CCAATACATAGTAATGGAAAGAGCAAGTTGCGGATAACAAGGTGGGAATGACAGTGTTCTGACTCCGGTCGTGGTGGTGACGGCACAAGTCTGTGAACGTACCAGGACATGCTGACCCGTGCTCGTCAGCAGGCGTAGTGCGTGGTGTGTGAATTAGATCTCAATCAACCTAAAGGTGCTAAGAGCTTTCCTGTCTGGGGCATGGCTGCTGGCTTGGGAGGGCGGAGGGAAGTCCTTGCCTTGCTCTGGTATTTGCTTCAAGCCGCAGAACATACAGGCATTCTATGGGGGCATTTCAGGCAGGGGAGGCTGGACACCCAGCCCCCTGGCAAGGCAGACAGCATCAGCTTTGTGTTTCTGGGGCCAGTGGCTGTCCCCCCCCCCCCCNCATGGGCAATCAGAGGCCCAGGTGGACAGCGCATGCTCGGGGGTGACGCCCCTTCCCACACTGGCCGTGCTCCCCGGTGCCCTTCCTGATGGGGTCAGCCTCATAGACTCCAGCATCTCAGGGCAGAGGATAAGCTGTATTTAGCTTACTCGTTCCTGGGGTTCCCCATCCCAGGGAGGACTCGGGAAGCAGGGAAGGTGAGCTCAGCCGACATTCAGGAGACAGACTGATAACTTCTGAGAAGACGCTGTGTCTGATGCAGATGACAGGGCTACCAGGGAGACCGAGACGTCCCCTGCCCGGCGGTGGGGGGAGGGCGGGGACTGCAGCCAAGGTCAGCTGGGGCAGGGTCAGTGGCCAAAAGGGTCAGTGCAGCTGGGGGTCTCTGCTGGCAGCAGCCCGTGCACATCACCCCAACCCCCCACCTGCAGGCCCCCTGTCCACCCGCACTCGTCCGCCAGGTTCAGAGCTGCAGGACCCAGAGCCTGGCGCCCTGGTGCACGGCGCACGGAGGTTTGCACCACGTGGTCCCTGAAACCACTAGAGCACACAGTCGCCCAGCTCCACACCCAAAGGACAGCACACGTCACGCCGGCAGATACACACACACAATGCTACACACATGGGGGCTTACACAGTACGGGGAAAGAGAGGCCAGACGGACGGACGTAAGCAGAAGTCCTGTCTGGTTTGCCCAGCGGCTGTTCAAGGCTAATCCAGAGCAGCCAAGCACCCTCCTCAGCCCCCAGCCTGGATCGGACAGCTCCCCGCTGTCCTCTGGGTCACCTGCCTGGGTCCCTTCTGTCCCCCGGAGCGCTCTGGGCCTCTTTCGGGCGCGTGCTCCGTCCTGCTGCGTTGGGACTGTCCGTTTACTCTGCTTTCCCCGCTTGACGCAAGATCCTTGAAAGTAGGGACCGCGCCCATGTTCCCCGAGTCTTCAGCCCTGCGTTCGGTGTCTGGCGGGTGGTACGGGGTTAACGTGTCGTGCTTTCAATGAACGGGGAAATGAAGGGCACAAACCCAAGTGCGTGTTTATTAGAGAAAGCGTTCAACCTTCATAACGATTAAGGAAACGCAAATTAAAACGAGATTCAATTTTACACCTATTAAATTAGTGCACATTCGGAAATAGAATTATCGCACCTAGAAGTGACACAGTTACGGCGGAACGGTGGTGCCCACACATCGCGGGCGGGGGCTGGGGGCGCGTCAATCGGGCGCAACCCCTTTGGAAAACAATTTGTTGATGCTGATGGAGAGTCATCGGGGGCTCCCACCCTTTGGGGCAGCGACCCCACTCCTGGGCGTTTGTCCGACCGACATTACCAGGAAGAAGAGGGTATTTGCCGACTGTCCACGCACCTGTCATCCTGTCATTTACCATCACACGGCCCTGGTTTCGGAACCAAAACTTGGGACTCGAGTCTGGTACATTCCACCCGAGAGCAGGCGGGAACGATGGTCCCGGAGAATGGGGGACACGGGCTGACCGTGGGTGAATGGGGAAGGGTGGTCGTGGGCACCTGCCTTCCCTCTGTCACTCCCCGTCACTCACTGCATTTCCCAGCCCCAGCAGGGTGCCCGCTGCAGGGTCGGGCGAACAGAGCCAAATAAAAGAATAAATAATGGTTAGAAATACACACGTTCATGTAATTAACCGTTACAGGTGTTACTGATTTCGCCATCATTTACATTAAATATGCATAGATATGCATATAACCATCACACGCGCACACACACACACATACACACACACACACACGGTGAATGACATGTCCTGTAACCATTAAAGGTGATTTAAGATGCTAACGTATTTAAGATAAATATTATAAGAAGGTGAATCCTTGCTCTGGATAAAAAGGACTCCTATGGGGGCGCCTGGGTGGCACAGCGGTTAAGCATCTGCCTTCAGCTCAGGGCATGATCCTGGCGTTATGGGATCGAGCCCCACATCAGGCTCCTCCGCTATGAGCCTGCTTCTTCCTCTCCCACTCCCCCTGCTTGTGTTCCATCTCTCGCTGGCTGTCTCTATCTTTGTCGAATAAATAAATAAAAAATCTTTAAAAAAAAAAAAAGGACTCCTATGGGGGCGCCTGGCTGGCTCAGTCTGTTAATCGTCTGCCTTCGGCTCGGGTCATGATCCCAGGGTCGTGGGATTGAGCCCCGCATCAGGCTCCCTGTTCAGCCAGCGAGGGACGCGTCCCCCCATGAGTCCTGGGAGCCCATGCTTCCTGCAGAGAAAAACACACAGCACGTTCTCCCAAACACGTACTTAGTTTGTGGTGATGGCAAAATAGAGTTTTCTTTTTAAAAGGTCAACGCATTTGCTTTTATTTTGACAAATACGTATTTTCTCAGAGGACAGATACCAAAGGATTGACTGTAATTCTGTGGGAATCCAAGAGATTTTTAAAAAAGATTTTGTTTTATTTATTGAGAGAGAGAGTATGAGTCGGAGGGGGCGGGGGGAGGCAGAGGGAGAGGGAGACTCCCCAGCGGACTCCCCGCTGAGCCCGCCCTGGGGTTCCACCTCACACACGACCCTGAGATCACGACCCGAGCCCAAACCAACAGCCGGACGCTTCAACAGCTGAGCCACCCAGGCGCCCTGAGATTTTTGTTGTTGTTGGTAGCAAAGGGCCCCCAAACAGTGAGATGTGGCATGTCAGGGACTGAGCCCCAGGGGAGCACGGGGGCGGGGGGTGCACGGAGAGGGGAGGTGGGGGGGGTCCCTCCCGCTGGGCCGTGGGGCCTGGAGCGGATTTGCGGTTTTCTGGCAGCGTCTCCTGGGGGGGTTCACCTAGGCTCCTGATTTGGGAAGAAAGCAGGAAAGCGGGACCTCCTTTCCCTCTAAGCCCTGGGCCTCAGGGGGCCAGGAAGGGGGGCCGCCCTGGCACGTGGACTCCCCACACTGGCAGCGAGCGTGGCCTCCTGCTTCTCCTTGCTTCAATCTCTGTCTTCTCTCTCCTTAACGTTAAAATAGGTTGCCATTTTGCAGTAATTCTGGATCTACGAAGAAGCTGCAGAAGACACAGATTTCCCTTACCCCTGCGGCCAGCGTCCGGACGTGCCGACGCCTCCACGCCCGGCGCATCGGGATCCGAGCCAGGAAAGAGCCGTGACACTCTATGGGTGGACCCACATGTGTGCTCGGACGTCCGCCGTCCACCGAAGACCCCCGGCACCTGGGCTCTGATCTGGGCCGGCCCGCAGTCCACCTGTCACCGCTCGGGCACGTTGGAGGAGCGCTGGCCAGGGTCTCTACGGACTGTCCTCCGGCGTGATGAGATTTTCACTGTTGGCAGACGGGCTGCAGAGCGGGGCCCTCTCGGGCGGCACGTGGGGCCGGCCCCTGGCCAAGGCGGTGTCTCTGCAGCCCCCTCTTCTCGCCTGAACCACCCTCCCAGCCGGCACATCAAGAACGTTGGGTCAGCGTGGCCGTAACAATGCCCGACCCGGTCCCTGCTGGCCGCTGGGGCTTGTAAACAGCAAACACTCATTTCTTCCGGTTCTGGGGGCCGGACGTCAAGATCCGGGTCCCAGCAGAGTCGGTGTTGGGTGGGGACCCTTTCCTTGTTCCTGTGTCCTCTCGTGGAGGAAGGGCGTCTCCGGGGTCTTTCCTACAGCCCTGATCCCATCGTAGGGGCTCCCCCTCCTGACCTGACCTTTCCCCCAAGGGCCCCACCTCCCATATGTGAATTTGGGGGATGCATATACCCAGCCCACGGCGTTTGACATACGGACACATAGCACTTCCCACGGCCTCCCTGGGCTCCCACGGCCGCAGCCCCGCTGAACGGCCTCCGCCATGACCCACTAGTGCATTCGCGCTTTCCAGATTGCCGATAGGAGCGGAGGCCTTATTGGGGAAGAGGAGGCAGCGACAAGTTTGGGGGTTTCCTCTGCCCACGACGTGACTGTGCATACTGTCCATGCCACACTGAAGGCTTCCGGAACCATGAACAGAGGAGGACACAGAAGAAGCCAGGGGACACTCTGTCCCCAAGTCCAGGGCTGTTCCCTCGTCTCTCCAGGGAAGGGCTCTGCTCAGTCTCCCAGTGATTCGGGAACGCTGCTGGGAAACACCCCGAGTTCCTGGGGAGCCCCCAGAGATCACCGAGGGCTGACAGTCCTCAACTCCACCCTGCGGGGTCTCAGACAATGAGCGTCTTGCCCCGAAACCTCAGGCAGCAGGGGCAGATCAGGGACCGTGCGTGCTGTCCCCCCTAAGCCTGAGCCCTCGCTCTGGGACCGCCTGTCGCTCTTCTCCCTCTGGGGAAGGCTGTGCGGGCACGCGGGCAGGGCGAGGGCGCGGGGTGGGGACTGCACATCGTGTGGGAATGATCGAGGTCTCCCTGCGGGCTGCCTCCATCCACAGGTGGTGTCCTTACAGGTGATTTTCATGCTTCATAAAAACATAATTTATATGATTTATAAAATTTTATGTGATTTATAAGGCCTGTTAAATAGACGAGGGAGCTGGCTGGGCTCATGGGTCCTGCTCTCTGCGGGTTGGTCAGTCAGCAGCTTCCCTTCGTCAAAGGCTGTTCTGCCCCGCGGTGGGGGCTGTGGTAGTCCCCCCCCCCTTGCTGGGACCGGCCACAGTCCCAGGGCTCTGTGGTGCGGAGAGGACATAATTGCCCATGGAGACATAAGGTCAGAATGTGACCAGAGATGCAAACCCTGGAGTGTATCACGGAAAGCTTCCTGGAGGCAGTGGCACTGGAGAGGAGTCTGGAGAGTGTAGGGACGGAAGCAGATGTGGGCTGGGCGTGAGCAGCAGTCACAGTGAACGCAGGCTGTGGGGATGGAGTGTGGGTCCCCAGAGTTGCGGGGGAGGAAAGCTGCCGTTCCCGCAGCTCGTGTGTCCTACAGCGCTGGGAACATGGGCAGGGCCGGGAGGAAGCTCAGCACACACGTGGGAACACAGCCGGCCTCCTGTGGACCGAGGGACGCGTCCCTCATCAGCACCCGGGCCTCCCTTCCCGTTAGAGGAGGAGAACAGGGACGGAGAGGGGTCCCCATGAGTGTCTCCAGGACCCCGAGCTCTGCGTCCCTCTGCAAAGGGAAGGAGGAAGTGGGTTGAATCCCGCAGCAGAGGGATCGGGGATAGGAGCAGAGAACAGGACTCGCTCCCGCTAAGCCCATCGGGATAAACTCGGATGAGAAACGGGGGGACAGCAGAGGGGGCACCCGTGGCCTCCACCTCGGCAACCCCCTGGCTTTCGGGTCCGTCTTCTAGTCCGGCCACGCCGTGCAGGAGCCTGAGGGATGCGCCCCCGAGTGTCCTCTCATCTCCCGGACGCCCGTCACCAAGAGGCACCCCAGACCCTCAGACTGACATAGTCACCTTTGCCCAAGCCCTGCCCCCCGCCCCCAGCTCCCAGTTCAGATGTGGCCCTAAGCCAGAAACACCCTTTCCAAGACTTCCCGGCTTCCTCCCCAGTGTTGAGCACCGTGCCAGGTCCTCTTGCTCCCAAACATCCCTGGGATCCCCTTCCTCCAGCAACCACCCCGTTTCTTGCCCTGACCGAAAGTGAATAGCTCCCCGTGGAACCAGAGTCTCCCGCTAGTCGGTCCTTCACATTGCCCCCCACGCAGCCTTTTCCACTTACACCCGACCCCATGTGTCTTGTCTGCGTAAGACCCTTCTGCTGCCCCCAGGTCACCTGCAGCATCAGCCCTGAGCCCTGGGCTTTCCAGCCTGGCCCAGAGGCTCCTGGCAGGTGACCTCTCTGTCCGTCCTCCCCAGCCACCGGCCCCACACCAAGAACCCATCACTGGATACACTTGCTGGAGAGCCCGTGGCGGTTCTCAACCCCTGGCTTGTCCGAATGTAGTTCCCTCTCCCTAGAAATGCCATCTCTGTTGGTCTCCCTGGAGCACTCCTATTCATCCTTCAAAACCAGCTCTCCCTGACTCTCCCTCCCCCAACCAGAGCCTCCCGCCCCGCCAATCAGTCCCAGGTGCGAGCCGATGTGCCAGCTTCTGTTCTGGGCTTTGCACACGTGGACAGAGCTGATGTCCCAGACGAGTCCTCTCTTTAGTGGGGCCCACACTCTCCTGGGGGCACAGGACTCACGTGGGGAGGCAGATGTGCTCTGGAGAGACCCCAGCAGAGTCCTGGCATCAAGAGGGACGTCTGGGGGGTGGTCAGGGAGGCCTTTCCGGAGGAGGAGACCCTGGAGCTGAGGCCTGAGACAGAGGGACTCAGAGGGAGCTGCGTGGGGGAAGGGCTCGCCCAGAGGCCCTGGGGTAGGACCGAGTGGGTGCACGGAAGGGGTAGGTGGGTGGCTGGAGAGAAGTGGGCAGGAGGGGAGGCCCAGGCTCATTCCCAAATCCAACCTAAATTTAGCGGGGCCGAGGGGATGGAGCAGAGCAGATGAGGGATGAGCTCCGGGTTCCCGTGAAGACTCCAGGCGGGCTCCCCGCCTCACGGAGCTCCATCTCTAACCTGTGCCCCAGGATCTCCTGTGCAACTCCAGGCCCCCCTGGAAGAGGCTGATGGCAGCGTCCCCCGCCCGGGGCTCTTTCTGCAGCTACCCTGCTGTCTGCGTCCACCTGCACTTCAGGCTTTGGCTCACGCGTCACTGCCTCCAGGAGACCCTCCTGATTGCCCTTCCCGAAGCAACACTCCTGACGTGCTTCACATGCTTTCCTTCCCCGGCTTTTTGGCTCAGGTTCACGGGCAGAATCCCCCACCAGCCGGCAAACACCTTGAGGCCAGGGACTCGACCCTTCTGTTCCCCTCTGTCTGCCGTGCTTGGCAGACATTTGCCAAGTGAACCGAGGTGCTTGGCCGTTCTTCTTCCTTCCTAGTGATTAACACGCACAGATTTCTCTTCAAAGAGCAGGTTGTGTCAGACTCGCAGGGCGTCCGACTCCGGTGTGGCTCAGAACTCATTACCTTCCAGCCGCAAGCGGGGAGGATCTTGGAACGAGGTTTAAACAAATGCGCGAGTTCCCTCTTTGACCGAGCTGACCTTCCGGTGAGCTCAGAGTCGTAAACCATTACTGTCTCTGCACGCGGGGAGCGCCGCGGGCACCTGCTGGCGCCTGGCACATCCGCCTGAATCAGTAGCCGGTCTCCAGATCTGACGCAGGGCCAGGAGCGCGCGTCCCTGTCAGGCTGCTCTGAGCATCCGAGACCTCGGGTAGTGCTCCGCATCGGAGAAGCAGAAGGCTTGTGTCTGTGTTAGAGCCGGAAAGAACCGGTGAGTGAAGAGGACTGGTCCAGAGCCCGGCACCTGGACTCCTGCCCGGGTGCTCCCCGCGTCCCGGCCTCTCTCCGGCCATCGGGACCATTCCCGTCCGGGAGACCCGGTGCCCGTCCCTGCCCCTCGGCAGCTGTGGAGGGAGCGTCATGAAATCCCTGCTTTTGTAGCCATAATAAAATTAACACATAACTTACCGTCGTAACCGTTTTCAGGCGCACGGCCCTGTGGCACTGAGCAGGCTCACGGTGTCGCCCGGCCACCGTCCGTCTCCAGGGCCGTGCTCATCCCGTAGAAACGGAACTCTGGAAGCGTAAGCCTCGAGGGCGAAGGGGGCAGCCCGTGTGGTGAGCGCGTCTGGAACCGTCCAGAGCAGAAGCTCCGTAGGGGTTCATGCAATCGAGTTCGAGGAACTCAGGGATCGGCTGGTCTGCCAATAACATATCATAACAACACATGAAACAAAAGCAGAGTGCAGGGGTGGGGGAGGCGGGGAAGCAGGCATCCTGTTTTCAGGGCTCCCCCGTGAAGCCCGTATCCGCTCGCTACCCCTTCCTGCTTGTCTCGGGGAACTCGCATCGCTACGTTCACCGTCGCCACCGTTTGTAAACGCACGGGTCTGTGGCACTGAGGACGTCCGCCCCCAGCTGTCTCCAGACCTCTCCCATCCGTCCCCCCAAACTGAAACTCGGTCCCCACTAAACACGACCCCCACTCCAGCCCTGGAAACCACCCCCTACTTCCTGCCTCTTTCAAACACCCTTCCTTTCCTGGGCACGTAAGATCCCGTTCTGTGGTCACGACAGGCATGGCTGCCACCTGTCACCACACGACGCTATTGCGATACCCTTGACTGTAACCCGCATGCCGAAACTTTCATCCTCATGACGTGGTCTTTCCATCACTGGAAGCCTGGGCCTCCTGCTCCCGTCCACTCATTCTGCCTCCCCCCTGCCCCTTCCCCTCTGGCAACCATCTGTTCTCATTTATGGGTTTGTTTCTGCTTTTTGTTTGTTTTTTTTTAGATTCTGCATAGGAATGAAATCACACAGTGCCTGTCTTTCTCTGTCTGACTTATTTCACGGAGCATGATGCCCTCTAGCTCCATCCACGTTGTGGAAAATGGCAAGATTTCATTCTTTTTTATGGCTGAATAATATTCCACTGTCTATACACACCACCTCTTCTTTATCCATTCATCAGTCCTTGGACACGTGGGTCGTTTCCATAATTTGACTATTGTAAATAGTGTTGCAGTAAACATAGGGTGCTCGTATCTTTTCAAATTAGTGTTTTTGTGCTCTTTGGGTAAATTCCTAGCAGTGCAGTTGCTGGACCCTAAGGCAACTCTATGTGTGACTTTCTGAGGACCCTCCATGCTGTTTCCCACGGTGGCTGCACCAGTTTGCATTCCCACCAACAGGGCACGAGGGTTTCTTTTTCTCCATGTCCTCGCCAACACCTGCTGTTTCTTATTTTATTGATTCTAGCCATTCTGGGGCATGAAGGCTTTTGCCACAGCTGGGAACTCCCAGGGTTCAGCCTCGTGGAGAGGCCCCCCAGCCCTTGGGGTCTTGCCCCCGTCCCAGGACACGGCCAGCAGACGGGGCGCAGCTCCCTCCCCTCTACTCCAGGACCTACAACATTCTTCCTATTTCCAGCCCAATGGAAATGTCAGAAATGTGTGCTGTTCTTCCTTTCCCCCTGGGGACATCCAGCCTGACCTCATCAAAGACTTTAGGTTTTTACAAAAGTCTGGAAAATCCTTTGACTTCAGGTGGTGTCTGCATTCTGCCCTTCAAAAGCTCCCCGAGGCGAGGAACAGCAAAGAACCGGGTTACGGGCTTGAAATCGGAGGAGGAAGAGACAGAGAAAGAGCAAGACTGATTGAGATCCCAATGAAGTATTTTGCCGTCTGCGTGAGCTCCAAGCGGATCCTGACCAGCGTTAACACAAAACAAAACCACAGAAACAATCGGAGCCCCTTTCATGAGCAGGGTGTGTCGTTCCCCACGTTGGGATGTGGTCGTTCTGGGCTGAGATACGGTGCATTTCTTCTGGTGGGTCCCGTTTGGAAGGAGTTTGAGCTATGTTGCCGGAGATGAATGGAGGCCCAGGCGTCGAGCAAAACGTACAGGTGACTCTGGCCTACAGGTAAGGTTAAGAACCACGGCTTTGGGAGAAATCAGGTGAGCCAGGGAGGAACCAAATGCTGATGTGTGTACCCTCCCTCAAGCCATTAACTCCCCCGGAGAATATTGGGTGGTGGCGGGGGGGGGGTAGGCGGACGGTGGGTTGGAAGGGAGGACTACACTGAGCGCAGAAGAGGTAAGCGGACAGCTTCGGTCCCCTGTCAGCCCGGCCGCCGTGCTGGGCGCCGGGCGGAGAGGAGCACCCTGAAGCTTGGACGTCTGGGGGTAGGGTGGGGGTCTCACTCGCGTTCAGCCGCGGCTGGAACTGCTGGGTTCCAGTGTCTCTGCTTGGCTTTGACGACTGCATTCCGGACATCTGAAACAGCCGTGCCCGCCATCATCGGTCCCCACCACTCACCTGGAAGCTTCTCTCTGCTCCCATATTGATTTCCCTGGCTCCCCGCGGCGACCTCCGGGTGCGCCTCGTAAAGACGAATGCGCGGGGGCCCCGCTCTGGGGGTCTTGAAGGCTTCGGCCCACGGCTCCTGGAGGGGCTGCATCTGGTTCAGATAAGATCAGAAGCTCCCTGGTGCAGCCCGGGAAGGAGGCACCGAGAGTCTGTGCTGCGGCCGGTGGGAAGGAGCCGGGATGAGGGTGGATGTGGCTGACTTGGAAAAGGAACGATTATTTCTTCAGGTGCGTTTGAACGTGCGGATGCATCTGGAGCCGGTGGTGCGGAGAGACCAGGGAGGACGGACGGTCTGCTCTTTGCAGGGGCTCCGTTCTCGGGGGCTCGGTGCAATCTCACCTTCTGAAAAGCAGCCCAGCCGCGCTCACCGGGATCGCTGCATCCGCTAGGACTCCTCCCATCTCAGGCGACAGAAAACCCAGGCTGAACTCATGAACCGAAAGTCATGAATGCACCGCCACGTGACTGGCGTGGCTGGAGCGAGCCTTGGGCATGGCCGACCCTGCTGTAGGGTCCCGCACGGGCGACTGCACGTCCTCACGGTGGGGCTCTGAGCGCCTATTGCTGTGAGAGGCACAGGCTTGGAGTCCTGGGTTCAAATCCTGCCTTCACTGCTCACGAGCCGCCCCGTGTGGGCTGAGACTGAGTTGTGCCAACACGCCGTCGTGTGGTCTGTCCAATCGGGGCAGTGGCATTCCACAGGCATTTCATAAACAGGACATGGCACGGGAAGCTCCATGTCCAGCTCGTTAAACAGTCATGATTGGAAGGACAGCGGCTGTTTCTCTTGCTCCCATACCTGCCTCCCTGGTTCCCAGGCAACAGCTCTGGTGTGTCTGTGGACTGTCCTCCCCATTGGTCTCAGCTGTGTGCCAGGCGAGGGCATGCACCCCAGGCTTCAGCCGGACGGTCTGCTGCCCCCTTCAGACATCGAAGGCTGGCTCACACTGTCTCTTGGTGAAGCAAGTGCAGTTAGGGAAACCACCGTGAACACAAAGATACCCCCACCTCCCCTTGCCCACTGGGTTTGAACCCAGAAGCTTTGGCTGGTCATATTTCAGCCACGAGGGAAGAAACCAAGTAAGAAGGGGGTCAAGACACAGACAGCAAAACCGAGACAGTGAGAGAGGTTCCCGACGATGTCATTTGGACCCTGGATCAGCCCATGCCTGACACTCTGAGTCTTTAGCTCAATGGCAATGACTTTTCATTTTACCTTAATGAGGTTATTCTGGGCTTTCTGTCACTTGCAAGTGAAAGCGAGGGACTTGACTTGAGATGGGTTTTCTAGAAGCCACAAAAGGGTTCCTTCAAAAAGCCTGAGCCTCTTTTCCTAATTCCTGTCTGGCCGCTAAGGAATTAGGTCCCCGTTGCTGCATTTGACGAATGCCTTCCTTCTGTGCATGGGGCTTTTGGACCTCGTGTAGGTTTGCTGAAAGTAGAAGACTTCCAGCCACCTGTCACTTGAAGGAGCGATTAATTACTTTTGACAGAAAGAGCCTCTGATTCAGGAGGGAGATTACAGTCCTAAGCCTCAGGCAGGGTCCCAGCTGTTGGATTAGTTCCCCCAGCTGCTCCATCCCCCGAGCAAACAAAGCTCCCTTTGCAGACCCCGAGGCACAGGCGTCCTGGCTCCGATGGGAGGTGGTGGGGCCCCGGTGCTCAGTGTGGATCCCGACCCCGTCTCTTTACGGCTTCTGAGTACAGGGAACGGATGTGCCACCTGACCTCTTGCTTTTCAGCTGCTGTTCAGCCCAAGTGATCCCATCACTCTTCCAGAAGGACTAGGGGCACAGCCCCTGCTGCCTGCGGACTTGGAGGGTGCGAGGAAGGTTGGAAGGGGTTCCTGCCGCCACTGCTCCTCTGACTGGTGTCACTAATGGGATGGAAATGAGGGTGATATCGGGGGGCTGAGTTTCGAGGATTGTCCAAGGGTGTCTGGGGGGACGGCAGCCTCTTCCTTCTCCTTTCTGAGAGGCTGCCCCTTACGCGGTTGGGCTGGGAAGTCGAGTTGCTTCTCTAGTTGCAGAAACCTGCTGATTGAGGCAAAGGGAAGGACGGGGGCGCTCGGCTGGCCGTTCGGAGGGCGGGGCCAGGCTGGCAGCAGGTGCGCCCGTCCTGCTCCTTCCCTGGGGTCGGTGAGGCCCCGTGAGGACTGGCTCTGGGTCTCCTTGCCTTGTGTCCTTCACAACGTCCCTTCTCTGCCCCAGGCTCTAACGCCACGCCCAAGGCCGCAGACGCCACGGAGCGTGCGTCTGTGCGTGCCCTTGACGTCACTTGCACCGTTATACCCAGTGACCCGCCTGTTGGAGAAATGGCACCGAGGCTCACTCCCATCTCCTGGACCTTACGACGTTTCCAATCCCCGTGCAGAACCTTCGAGAAGCCCCCGCCATATTTTCCTGCATCCTTCCGCCCTTCCTTCTGTCCACCACCCGGGATTCTCCTTCTCAAACCCAAATGCCACCAAGTCATGTGTTGCCCCAGAGCTTCTAGCCGCCCCCATTCCCACCAGGCGGGTTCTGCTCTGACTTTGTTTCCCTGGGGATGTGCCTTGTTGTTTTAACTCCGGGCCCCTGCACGCGGTGGAACCAGCCCCTCCCCTTCCGAGTTGCCCAACTCCTTCCGAGTCCCCGTCGTGCCGCCCGCTCCTTCCCTGCGTGTCAGCCCGTGAAGGGTGTGAAGACGGCGGTGCCTGCCTGAGTCACACAGCCACAGGCTGGCTTAACCCGGTTCTCACTAATTAAAATCACAGGACGGCTAAATTTAATTTTTGACACTTGATAAATGCCAAACATCAATGGATTTTTCATTAACATGCTGAATAGCAGTGTCTTTAAGTCACCGTTATGAAGACACTTCCCTAATTTCTCGGAGGCGGTTAATCTTCTGTGGAGACATCCGAAGGGATTGGATTTCCTGCCTCTCTTGGCTCTTGTCATGTCTGTGGTGTAAAATGGCTTGAAAAGGAGTAATCGCCCCGGACAGCGATGTCTGTCTCACCTCCGTCAGGAACTGCACGAAGGAGACCGTACGGGCGTCGCGGGCCGGGCGGGGTGGCAGCCCCCACCCGTGGTCTCTCCTGAGCGGATCCCCAGGAAAGCGTCTGGACTGGATTTGGGTCCCTCCTGAGTCTCCACAGAGATGTCCGTTGAATGTCTCAGGCCCTATTTGTGCATCAATAAGGGGACATCTCGTTGACTCCGCTCAGCCCTAATGTCCCTACAGGAGGAAGACGCATGAAGAGAAGCCCACGAAATAGTAAGAGACCCAGACACCTGCCCCCGACGTTGGTTCCGGTCGTGTCTCTGCATCTGTGGCTCAGCTGGCAGGTGCCCGTCACCCCGTCGCTTCCCCCAGAGGCGGGAGGGTGGGGGGGATACGGGAGCACACGCGGGAGAAAAGCAGTTACGGCGTTGGCAGCCCCGTTCCGAGCAAACCAAGCGGGAAGCAGACCCCGCGGGCGGCTCGGGGTCTCGTCAACAGATGGTGGAGAGGAGCCGGAACACCTCGCCTCTCATTTGGCGCCCGTCACCGGCTGGGAAGACGGATCTTCCCGGTAAAAGGCTGGTGCATCACTGTGTTCAGAGGAAATTGCAGACTGGGGTATGTGGGGGGTCTGGACAGGAGCCTCGAGTCTGGGTGTTTGGTTGCAAGATAGGTCATTTGACGTCCTTCAGGCAGAAGGCGTTAACCTGCTGGCCCAAGGGACGGGGGTCAGAGTGTGTTACGCGGCACTGTGGCCTTGACGTGCTGGTGCGCCCATTCCGCAAACCCCTTCTGGGTCTGCACGATCCCCGGGTGGTGCAGGGGGCGCTGGTCTTGGAGCAAGAAGCCTGACGTACTTACTTAGATCTCTGCTGCGTCTGTCACAGTCCATGGACAGGTCCCAACCCCTTTGCTGTGGAAGGAGGCCCTCAGGTTGCCAGGAGCTGAGACTCGCTCGGGCCAACTCGGGCAGGCCTGGCTGTGGGGAGCCTCTGAAGGCAGCCCTGGCCGTGGCCCCCCTAAGCTTCCTCACCTGCCCTTTGCCCGAGCACTTTGGACACGAGGCAGTCACGTGTTCACGGGTTCGTTCCCTCGTCTGTCCACACTCCCACCCACCTGTTTCCTTGTCCGTCTGTTTACTGAAGACAGCATAGAGCCAACTGGCTTGGGTGGTGGGCTCTGGACTGGATTGTCTGGGTTCTGATCCTGTCTTGACCACCTGTTAGCTAGTGGTGTTCACCCGGTCTATGCCTCAGGCCTTTGTCTGTAAAGCGGAGGGACACAGTCGTCACACGGGCCTTGCAGGGTCGCAGTGAGAATCCAGGGGCTGCCCAGCCCCGGTCCTGGCACCCGGTAGGCTCTCTGCACCCGTGAACCGATCTGTTGTTGCCGCCAGTGTGTGGGGGGGAAGCACAGCAGATGGTCTTGGGCATTGTAAACACAGGCGCTAAGAAAACACAAAGTTTACGTGTCTATTTCCCGAGGGCTCACGTCCCACAGGGAAACAAGGTGTTTCCTGCGCCGCTGTTTCCTTATTGGCTAATGACATGTTACGCCCGACCTGTGCGCTGGTAAACTTCCGATCGTTTATTCCGTCCCCCCGAATTCCCTGGAGGTAGGCTTTGCCTGTTCGGAGGCACGGCAGAGCCCCACGGCCCCCGGGACGCCTCGCAGATGGGGCTGTCTCCCCGGGAATCCGGGCGGCAGGGCTGATTAGATCTGGAGAACGCGCTTCATGCCCCGTCCTCCCCTTACCTGAACTGCATCAAGGGGGGCTTTCAGGTCTGAGGGGCAACACCAACTTTCTGCTTTATTCCGTCAGAAAAAAAAGCATTTGGGCAGAAACGGGGTGATTTCATCACTATTGTCCTATTTCAAATGAGTTCCCAAAAGCCAGTGCTTCCGTTGGTGGCCAGAGCGTGTGCGTGCCCAGGAGGAGTCGGGGGCGCGTCAGGTTCGAGGAGTGCTTGTTTCTGGGGCCCGCGGACGTGTCCTGCCTCCTGAGCGGGGAGCAGGGCGGGCAGCCTCGGGCCAGGGTGCGCGGGGCCTCTGGGTGCAGAGGGACACCCCAGATTCGAACCTCTTGCCTTTCGGATCTCGTCGAGGCGGGAGCGTCTTCACCTGGTCCTAGGAGTGCGGGATTAGCCTCCATGCCTCATGGGAGGCACATCGGGGAGGCCGTCCTCATCAGCAGGCAGACAGCGGTCTCCTGTTTGCTCTGGGCATCGAGGCTGTCCCCGCTGGAGCCCGAGACGCAGAGAAAGGTCGCCGATCCGTCGGACTTCACGCAGCAGAGCCGAGTTTGAAGTTCTAAAGCCGGGGGGAGCAAACATCGTCTGCGAAGGGCCAGAGAGCAAATATTTCCGGCTCTGTGGGGCAGAGACGTCTGCCGGGGCTTCTCCTCTGGGCAGCTCTGGAGCAGACGCAGTCAGGCGCCGATGCCCGAGCCCAGCGGCGTTTTGATAAAGCTTCCCTGGACCCTTGACAGAACCCGAGATTTTCGTTTCATAGCATTTTCACATGTCATGAAATACTCTTTTGACTTTTTTTTTTTTTTTTAATTTGGCCAACACTTTAAAATGTGGAGACTATTTCCACGGGTCGTATGAACGCAGGTGGCGTGCCGGGTTGGACCCACAGGCGGCAGTGCACTGACCTCTGATCTAAATGAGGAAGGGGCTTCCCGTGTCCTGGTCCTGGCTGCCAGACCCAGGCCAGAGCGGCCTTTGCGGGATGGGGGTGGAGCAGGAGGGAGGCCCTGAGCGCAGGGGGGCGGATAAGGGCCATACTTCCTTACTCACCTGGGGGCGATTTCTGCTCAAAAAACATTCCCTTGGGTCTCTGGGGAGGAAGGAAACTTCTAGATGCTGGAATGGGGCTTTTTTTTTTTTTAAAGCACGTATTTATTTTTTTAGCAAAAGTTCCAGATGTCAGGTGTCTAAACACCCACGGTCTCCCACCCTTGCATGTGGCACGTGAAGGACCAGCTCCCAGGAGCCCTGCTGTGTGGGGTGGACATCCGGCACCCCTCCCCTGACCTGCAGGGATTCCCAAGGGGACCTGGCGTCTCCTCCTTTACGTTTTGATTCTCTTAGCTGTGAGTGTCCTTCTGTCCGTCCCTCATCAGCGCCTGCGGGACATTTCTCCAGAACGCCGTCCATGGGGAAGCGTTCCACGTGTCAGGACGGGCTGACGGTTTGGCCCGTTGTCCATGAGCATGCTTCATGGTCACCGTCCTTCCTCCTCTGAGTTATTATGTCCTATGGGGTGGCAGACAGACACGCAGCACCCTACAACACACGTTGGAAGTGCAGGGGCGACGGCATAGGGGGAACCAAGCCTCCGGGTCGACCAGATGGGGAGAGGTCGGGCAGGCTTCCTGGAGGAGGCGTGGACAGGGCTGTAGACATTTGGGGAGGATTTTTCACAGAAAAGGAAGGGGAAGGGCGCTGGAGGGGGAGGGGAGAACTGGAGGCAAAGGCGGGTAAGACCCCGAAGGAGTCTGTCCTCATGGATGAATTCATCCATCTGTTGACCAAATTTATCTTTTCCTTTCTTTCCAGAAAGAAAGGCATAATTAAGTTTCTGATCTTTGCTTCCTGGAAGCACGGACGTTTTCTGAATCGATGTTCTTCAAGCATTAATTTCCTTCAAGTGCCAGAAACAGTGGAAAGTTAAAGTATTTTCTTTAACTGGATTTGTGAGTTAATGGTACATGTTCACTGAATGAGGCATGAGAGCTGAACGTTCGAGAACTGTTTCCATAGTTAATGCAAAAAAACACCTGTCTAGACATTCTCGCTAGAGGAACGTGAAAAGACAGCTTCCCCGTGGCGGACACGCAGTAGCTGTGGGACACTTTCCCCTCTGTCTCGAGGGTCCTGGTTTCTGGAGAACCTGACTCCACCCTCAGCCCTCAATCAGGCGCCTGATGGCCTGAGATAGTCAGTGTCTTCTGTCCCGTGGTCACAGTCCGGGGGGGGGGGCACCCGAGCTGAGCTGGCCTGGGGACAGTGAATGCCAGTGGCTATGTTGGGGAGGTGGGGACAACAGCACCCTCTCTTCATCTGAACAGGATGCTGTGGAAAGAGCCTGCAGCCCCACACCAAGGAACAGCAGAGAAAATGGTGCCAGGACCCTGATGCCACCAAGAACGCCTGGATCGAGCTGTACCTGAGCCTGATTCCTCAGAAAGTTCAGTTTCGATGAGACCGTGAGTCTCCTTCATTGCTGAAGCCGGGATGAAGTAGCTTTTCTAGCCCGAGCTGGGACAGTTCTCAAGCCTGCGCTGGATTCACGTCTGCCCTTCGGAGAGACCAGGGAGTACTGAATTCAGAGTTTGAGATCTCAGCTGGCGGTGCCTGAGGCCGTCCCAATCTTGGGCTGCAACAGTAACGGCCTGGATCCATTAAAATACATTTAGTATCTGCGTGCAAAGAGAGACTGGCAACGGAGAAGAGAATCAGAAGCAGGCGCAGGGGCGGGACGAGGACACGGAGAAGCAGCTGTGGGTTTTATTGGGATTTGAAATTAGAGCCAAACACAAACTTCCCCCTGGGGGTGCCAGGCAAGGGCTGATGGGAAGCATGCGGCTCCGGAAAACCCAGCCAGGCCGCTGACGGACACGGGTTTGGGGAGACCAGCGCCCTGAGGGCCCGAAGAAGGCGGCCATTCTCTCTCTCCTCCTGGTTCTACAAGAAGCTTGTGATCGTGGTGGAAATTATGGAAATCGGGGAAAATGCAACAAAGAAAGTAGCCAGTATCCGAACTCCCCAACTCGGGCAATCTTTTTTTTTTTTTTCAATGCCATTTTACGTCCTGGGTATTTTTGTTCCCTGAGAGATTCCTTTGCCGTCCCTTTCAGCGGCTGCAAAATATTTCACGGCAGGGATTTTTTTCCCTAAAAACCATTTTCCTTTGTTGAACTTCTAAGCGATTTGCGGGTTGCTTTCTACTCGAAATTGTGTTGTGAGGAACTTCTTTGAGCAAAGTCTTTGTCCACGTCCCTGGCGATGCCCCGAGGCTGGATCCCCACAGGGACAATTACCAAGTCAAAAGATCGAATATATCTGAGGTTATTAATACATTTTCCCAAGTCGTTCCCACCGGCCTGATAACGGCGAACTTTCAAAATGGGTCAGCTCTGTGGCCAGAGGTGGGCGAGTCAGTCACAACCAGTTAGGTTCAAGACATTAGCCACAGACCAGCCTCAGCTCCAAGCAGGTGCCACGATCGGGGTCCCCGGGGTGGGAGGTGTCTCTGCCGACGGGCTGGGGTCACAGATGGACACCTGCAGAATATCCACAGGGGAGGGGACTCCCTCTCCCAATAAAGTCTGTCTAAGCTTCTCCACCGCCCGCCCTAGAGCTCTCTCCTCTCCTGCCTCACTCCGTGGTCCCCCCGCACCGGCTCCCCCAAGTCCTCGGGACCTGCCGACAGCCCGTGTCCTTGAATGTGACCCCAGTGATCTCTGGGACACGGTTCCTGGCTCTGCTGGCTTCTGGCTGCCCAAAGTGCCTACCTGCCCAGCCCAGGGATGACCCAGGATCCCTCCACCCCAGCCTGCCCTGCTTCATTGGAATGCAAAGGACATGTCCCAAGCCATCGTGAGTCCAAGGGCCCCAGCCCCAGGGCACTCTGAGCAGTAGCCCCAGCCTGCACGGGGCCCTCGTCAGCAATGGGCACGTGTGAGCAGCCCTCTGTCCGTGCTGCAGACCAGCCCTGCCGCCTGGCTCGCAGCCTCGAGGGCAACGGCACGCCCCAAGGACTGCAGCACCCAGACCTCCGTCTTCAAAGCCAGGACGGTGGCTCGTGTCCTTCCCACACGGCCTCATCTCTGGTTTTCTCCCCCCGTTCCCTGTCTGCCATCCAGGACCCCGTGATCTCGTCGGGCCCACGCGGAGCACAGAGGAGGCTTCCTGCCGTCCAGCGAGCTGCTTAGCGTCCGTGATTCCCCTCTACTCTGTATCCAGACAGCAGGATGTGGGCGTCTCTGGGGGCCGAGGTCCTGCACTCCACAGGGGCGGCTCTGGGGGGGGACGGGAAAGACAGCAAGGACTTGGGGGCTGACGTCAGGTGAAAATCGTAGTCAACCAGAGCAGACGGCAGGACCTGGGGGGGCTGGTGCCACAGAGACGGTGTCACTCAGAGGACCAATGTGTGTAAGCAGCTGACCCCCCTTGGCTTCCGGGGACTGGGTCCTCCCTGACCCTCTCACCTCTTCTGAACCCTTAACATCGGTGCTTGGGAGGAGCTCCTGGGAGTCTGGGGTCGGTCACTGGGGACGGGGAAGGTGGCTCCCCCCTACATCCCTGCATCTCCAGGGGGCTCAGGCAGCAGTCACATGGTAGAAGTCACAAATCACAAGAGGGCCTCAGCAGCGGAATGTTCCGGCACAAACCGCTCCAGGCACCACTTCTGAGCCACAGGGCTGCATGTCTGATGGTGAGGGCCATGGTCTCCTGGCCTCAGAGAGCTCACAGTCGGGGGGGTGGTGGGGGTTACAGGTTCGCACATGTGACAGGTGCACGGCCGGGCACTGCGGGGGCCCAGGGGAGCCAAGGCGCATTTGGGAGCTAAACCGACGGGCTCGTCTGTGTCTAGGAAACGTGCTCCGAGTCCCTGGTCAGGGCCTGCTGCCTCCAGTTATGGTTTTGTTCCTCTCGGAGGGAAAATTCAAGGCTGCTCACATTATTTTGACATACGGTCCCTTCACAGGAGTGGAAGGGCTGACCGGGCAGCTGGCGGGTTTTATAAACAGAAGCGGGTCCTCGGAGGAGAGCTCACGCTGCAGGGTGGGCCGAGGGGGGGGGGCGGCACCGGAGACCCACGCAGAAACCCAAGCCCCTGGGGGACGGCCGCTGTGGCAGGATCCCTGCGGGGCTTTCTCCGGAGAACAGAATCGTGCAGAGGGGCTGAGAGTAGACTGTAAAGTGCTCGGCAAACGTCAGCTCTCTGCCTCCGTCTGCCCGGCCTCACGGGTCCCTGCGGCTGAAGCCCCTGGACGACTTGGGGGTGCTGGACGAAAGGCCGAGGTCCCCCCGAGGCCAGCAGCTGCCGGACTTGACCCGCTCGGCTTCCCCGGCCGCTCTCACCGCCTCTCTCGGAGTCGAGAATTCAGGCCGGGGTAGAAGGAGCAGAAACAGGAGGCAGTGGACAACCTGTCCACCGCGGCGGCATCCTTGCCCCGGGCAGGCCCGGACCCTCCAGAGGAGCCGAGAGCCTGGCCCCGCCGTGCGGACCGCCGCTCGCCTCCATATGGCTCCGTAATTTGGGATTTCGTGCTCGTCTCCAGGGAAGGCTGGAGGGGTTTTCATGTTCCTCCCACGGCTTTCCAGCTTCCGTCTCTTCTCATCAATAAAAGATTGGGTTTACTCACGGCGTTGAGCCGAAAGTGAGAAACAGGTGTGACTATATAATATTTCTCTTTAATTACTGTTTATGGGAAAAAGCACATGAGTGTGGAAATTAATTATTCCATATTGTTAGACCAGGATGAACTACTTACTAATTTTAACTGTGGCTTCTATGTAGAGTTGCTCGACAGCTTATTAATTTGAGTAAATATTAACAAACAGTTCTTACGCCTCCCCTGCCTCCCTCTGCCTTCCTTGCCCCTCCCCCCGTCCCCCGGCCCTGCTCCCCTGCCCCCAAGGTACTCTCTTGGGTGGAGGGTTTCTTTCCCCTTCGCCTGTGCCGTGGGGCCTGAGTGTTACAAAGCTTCCTCGTAAAAGCTTTTATTTCAGGGTTGCTTTCTCCCCCCACAGGCAGCTGGGCAGGTGGCCGGGACTCATGCAGAAACGCAAGGAAATGCTTTTCTATTGTCTACGCCGATCCCGGTGCCCGGCACGGGTGGCAGCCTCCTCCTCCTCCCAGGTTTGCCCCTGATGAAAGGCACCCGAGTGGCCGCTGAGCCCCGGGCCGCTGAGCACCCAGGAGGCCCCCTGGGGCGGCAGTGGGCGCAGCCTCTGGGCTCACGGAACAGAGGTTCTGCAGGGAAGTGGCGGCACCGCAGAGCAGAGGAGGGGGGATGCTGGCCTCAGCACGGTCTCGGCAGATGCCCAGGGAGGGGCTGAGGCTTTTCCAGCCCGTCTTGAGCTGCAGGGAGAAGAGGCAGCGTTCCCGGGGGCCTTCCGGCTGGCGGTTCTGGAAGCTGATGCTTGGGCTAATGATGACGGCATCATGGTCACCAAATACCTAAATTCCGGTGGCTGAAGGCAATGCACCACCAGCACCGCGTGTGGGTCCGGGGCCGGGCAGGGATGAGCTGGGCGGTCTCCACTCTCGTCGGGGGCTGGTGTGGCTTCCTCCGTTGGATTCCTCCCTAAGGACGGCTGCTCCCCGCTGGGCCACTGCGGGCTCACACCAGGCTTCTGAGTGGTGCCCCAAGGTGGCGGGCCTCCTGCAGGGTGGCCCGGGCGCCCCGACACGGATACAGGAGGCCCTTCCCTCCTGAGCTGTGAGTTCCTGAACTCGCCCCGAGGTCACACATCAGTGTCGCTCTGCTGCGGGCCGAGCAGACCACAAGGACGGATGGGGAGGGACAGACGGCATCTGTGACCTGAGGGACAGTGAGGCCTGCTGCCCACCTGAGGTCCGGCCCAGTGCACGGAGGCCAGGGTCCCCGCCGGTGTTGCAGGGTGATGGATGGTGGCAGAAGGGGCCTTGTCTTCTGATGGCCTGGACTCGCTGTGGCCACTCCACTCAGAACGTGGCCACTGTCCACGCTCAGCCACTGACCTCAGCCTCATCTGAGCAACAGAACAATAGCCCAGGTCTTATGGGATTCGTGGGAGGGTTAGGTCGGGTCACACATGAGGAGCCTGGGCCAGGGCCTGGCGTCCAGCGGGTACCCCCACGGGGCTCCTGCCACCCAGGTGGCTGTTTGTGAGGACGCTGATGTGCCCAGGCTCAGCGAGGGGGCATGTGTCACCATGTGCAGGCTCAGCCTCATCCATGGGCCATGAGGGAAGCATGGTGGCCACGTCCGTGGGCCACGAGGGAACCATGGCAGCCCTGTCCGTGGGCCACGAGGGATGTGTAGTGGCCACGTCCATGGGACATGAGGAAGGTGTGGTGGCCTCGCCCGTGGGCCACAAGGGAAGCGTGGTGGCCACGTCAGTGGGCCACGAGGGAAGTGTAATGGTGTTACAAGACTAGAACTGAAAAGGGGAGAGGGCAGAATAAAGTCATCGAGATGCATCATGAGAAGAGTTTTTTGAATTTGGTTTTTCAAACCTTGTTTCGTGTTATGTGTCTGTGTGTCTGCCTCTGAGTGTGTCTGACCATGTGTGGCTCACACGTGAGATGTGCTGTTTCCGTCGGAGGCCTCTCCTTCGCTGCAGGTCACGGCGGGAAGGTTGGAAGGGCCCTCGGGCCCGGTGGAGGCCGTCATTCAGAAGTACAAGGCGGATCGCTGACGGCGGCTCCGAGGACACCCGCTGGGCCTCATGGGCCACACACACGCAGAGTCCACTAGGCACCCAGCCTGGGGATGCTCGGCCATCGACACCCACCAGTGACAGTGGCTGGTGGGGCCAGCACACACCTGGTGCTGGTTGCGAACGTCACACTCAGCCCGAGAACGGGAGGGAAGGAAGCCATGTCACGGACCCCACTCCCCACCCCGGCCCTGCTCCCCGAGGGTCACGAGCGGCCCGTGGACCTCCTCCTGGTGCAGAGGACAAGGGGCCGAGTCGGGTATGGTCTGGGGGAGCGAGGACTGCACTCGCCTGTCTGCTGCCCCGGGAGCTGCCCGGGGGACCCCACGCCTCCCACCATCCTTGACGGTGTTACCCGAGCTGCGGTGGCCAATCACAGCTCTTTCCTGGGAGTTTTGGGTTTTTTTTTTTTCAGTTTGGGCCCAGAGAAAGCTTCCATGAACCCCTTTCTAGGGGTGGCAGCCCCGAGAGGTAAATCTGAGAGCCGTCATGTCCAAATTTCCTGCTGATGGGGAAGCCTGTCTGTGAGAGAACAGAGCCGCACGCACGGGAACCACGGCCGGGAAGCAGAGGCCACAGGTCACGTCTGTGTCCTGGATGACTGTGTCCGTGCAGCCCCGCGGCAGCCCCACCCTGCTTACAGCGCGGCCCTGGGCCACACAGCCTGTGAGCTGGGGCATCTGCGTCAGCTCTGTCCCTGCTTCCGAGGGTCCTCCCTGAACCATCTTCGAAGGAAGCGAGTTGGCGGGGCTGGAAAGAATGACTGCGTCTGGACCCTGCTGTGAGCAGAGGCTGCGCCCGGCCTCGCTCTCCCCGCCCTGGCGTCTGCAGGGCATGGAGCCTGGAGCGGAGAAGCACACGCCGACACGCACGGTCCCCTGACCCCAGCAGCCAGGGGCAGCCGGCCAGCCCCGGAGTCCCCCAGCCCCCTGCACAACTAAATGCCACCGCCTCCGCTGTGCCCGGGCCGCCAGGTCGGGGGCCGTGGAGGACGCAATCTGTCTCCTCCAACACAGCTGCTCTCTGGACCCCGTCTGACAAATGTGGTTCATTAGGGCTGACGCGGATGGATGTCCTTGTTTCGGGGAGGCGGCGAAGTGCTGCTCTCGGGGGCCAGCGGGTCTGATCTGAGGCAGGGTGTGCGTGGGGCTGTCGCCACAGCCCCGGCCAGATGCAGGCTGTGGTGGGAACGCGGAGGCCAAGCACGTGCCGCTTGCCACGGGCCGGTCCCGCGGGAGCTTTATGGTGGCGCTACAGGAAAATCCGGCCGCTCCTGTCCCCACCTCTGAGACTCAGCCGGCCGTTTCCAGGTGGCTGCCCTGCGATGTTCCTGCAGACACGCGTCCGGCCGCCAACACCCACGACACGACTCTCACCGGCTGTGAGGGCAGGGCTGGGAACGTGGGGCTGTCTCCGTCCACCGGGCGTCTCTCCCGCAGACACCCTGGATGACAAACGTTGATTCCTCGCAGAGCAGGAGGCAGGTCCGAGATCCAGGCGCCCACACGCCTGGCGTGTGGTTCGCACACGGCAAACTGCTCGTGGCACCATCAGTGGGCAGGGCGCTGCCTCCGGTGTCTCTCCCTCTTCCTACAAGGAGGCTGATCCCATCGTGGGGACCCCCGACTCACCTCAGCTAGTCTCCTGCTAGTCTGGGGTTAACGTCTCCACATGTCGGTCCGGGGGGGACACGGCAGGGGCGCACAGGGAGGAAGGAGACTCCGGCACATGGTCTGGGCTGAGTTGGCGCACTCCAGCCGGCACCCCCACGGGGACCCCAAACACGCCACAGCTGCCTCCCTTCCTGTGCCTCTGACCGTTTATCCCGTCACCGCCCCTCGGCGCCGGGAGCCCTGAAAAAATGGAGCGGCGACCTTCAGCCCGGCTGGGCAGCAGAGCCGCCTGCCGCTGTGGCTGTCGAAGTTTGGACCGTCGTCCACAGGTAGGAAGTAGATGGTGCATCACAACCCAGGTGCACACACGAGCGTATGCAATGCATACACACATGCAAACACGCATGCACACATGCACATACATGAACACAGCACACATGTGCACACACTGCACACACTGCACACATATGTGGACACAGCACACATGTGCACACACAGCACACACGTGCACACACATGCGGACACAGCACACATGTGCACACAGCACACACGTGCACACATGCAGACACAGCACACAGGCGCACACACAGCACACATGTGCACACACAGCATACACGTGCACACATATGCACACACATGAACACAGCACACACGTGCACACATATGCGGACACAGTACACACATGCACGCTCACGCATACATGTGTGCACACATACACACGTGCACACACACACACAGGATTCAACAGTTTCACCAAACAGCTTATCTGCAGAGTAGACTTCCTCAGGCATTTCCTCTTCTATGCAACTTTGTATTTTTATAAAAACGCTGGTTGCAACCTGATCATTGATTCCACGGTCGCCCACGGGTCACAAGCCCTTGTTAAAACAGCGACAACCCTGACCAGAGCTGCTTCCTGCAGCTCCCCGTGACCCTTGCTGGGCAAGGCCTCCAAGGAGGGGACACTTGAGCTGAGAGGAGGACCATCGCCGGCCAGGCAGATGCAGCCCTCTGCAAATGCCAGGAAGGAGAGAGAGAGAGAGAGACACCTGGCTGGAGCCCGGGGTGGAGGGTAAGTGAGGGGCTGAGGGTCAGGTGGGGCCGGTCGTGGGGGTTACATGGCACGCAGAAGGGTTTGGGCAGTACGCAGGGACATCTGAGGAGGGAGCCCACACTGGCACGTGGAGAGTGGGTTTGGGGTGCTGCAGTCAGGGTGGGGGTGCAGATACGAGGCTGGATGCGGGGGCCCGGGGGTAGGGCGGCACGAGCACGTGGGGTGCAGACAGCGAAGACGCGGCTCCTGTAGGAGCACAGAGCAGGACAGGAGCCTCCCCGTGGACGCAGGGCTCATCCAGGCCAGCCCGTGAGGCTGCATGTCAGCCCCACCTGCCCTCCAGCCTCCGCCCTCGAGTGTGATCCCCAACAACACGGTGGCCTGCAGATCCGGAGGCCGGGAACGGAGCCTGTGTCTCGCCCCAGAAACGCCACGACGGGCAGGGGGGACGAGGGTTCCTCCGGCTGCCAGACTCCGGGATTCCGCCCACGTGCCTGCTTGGGCTCTGGCCTGGCCTCCGACTGTAGCCTCACACCTGCTCGTGCAGGGCTGAGCTGACCTGGAGCAGGGGTGCGAGGGGGCTCAGGCACAGGGTCTGGGGGCCTGAGCCTGAAACGGGAGGAAGGGTCCCGGGGGGACCCTGCCTCCCCTCGCTCCTGAGGCTCCTCCAGTTCCAGAGACTGAATTACTTGCCAGGGCCACCGTGCGTGACCCCAGAAGCAGTCCGGTCCCCTAGCCGCACGCCCCGGTCTGGCTTCCTGCGCGTAAACCCCTGTCTCCCTCATCCTGAGCTGGACATTCTCTGCCTTGCTCTGAATTTTCTTTTTCTTTCTTTCTTTTTTTTTTTTTTTGGCTTCTGTTTAAAATTAATTCCACAACACTGAATAACCTTCCCCCACAAGGTTGGAGTTAATCAGGCTGAATTTATTAAGAGCTTTACAATTAAATGAGCTCATACCAGGAGGAGGAAAGTTACCTTATTACCCCGTTTTAAGAGCTTGAATAATTTCTGCCCCCGACTTACTGTCGACCCCCAGCGACATCCGCCGTGGTCACCGATGACTTTAGGGAGCACTGGACCGCAGTCCTGTTCATGTTTCCCATCCCTGATGCGGGGAGAAGCCTGTGCAGACGGGTGAGTCATCGCAGAGCGCCGGGACGGCGAGCGTGCACAGCCCCGCACGGAGGGACCCTGTCTCCTCTCTGCGGGCAGAACTTGGGCTCAAGAGGGGGCTTACGAGGGGATAATTTTCTCCCAAGGGTTTCTCGCAGGGGTGGGGGGCACTCTTAGCCTCACCCCGATCCCTGCCCCCTCCTGCCCCCTCGGTCTCTTCTCTCCTCAAGGCGGGACCTGGAGGCTGCCTCCCACAACAGCAGACAGACAGACAGGTGGGGCTTTCAGAGCCCGGAGGAGGGGGCTTGGCTCAGAAATGGCCCTGCTGCTGGTCCCCCTTATTGTTCCCGAAGGTCCGACCTTGATGACCCATCCCATACTCTGGCTTATTAAGGTCTGGGGGTTCCCTGTTTGGTCTCCCCCACCTTGCTCAGCAGACCCACACCCCCCCACTCAGCTGCCTCATGGATGGGCCCTGTCCGCTTGCTGGATTCTCCACGCTCTGTGGCTGAGGCCTCTTACAGGTTGAATTCTGTCCCCCCAAAAGATCCGTTCAAGCCCTAACCTCAAGTACCTGTGAGTATGACCTTACGTGGAAATAAGATCTTCGTAGGTGTAACCGAATTAAGAAGAGGTCAAGGGAGGGGGGGCTAACGCAGCATGACCAGTGGCCTGGATGAAGTGACACGTCCCCGCTCATGTCATCGCCCTCAGCCGCAGGAGCTGAGAGAAAGGGCTTGAACAGACTCTCCAGGAGCAGCCAGGCTGCAGACATACTGATCTTGGACCTCTAACCTGGGTCTCCCCGACGGCGAAGCTGACCAGACAGCCTTTGCCGCTAACTTCATCTGTGAACCCCTACCCACCCCATCGTCAGAGCGCAATTGCCCCCGGGAGTGGCCCCCATGCCCAGGCAGTCCAGGAGGGGTAGGAAACCAGAGCCTCCCTTTGTGAAATCCTAACCCTACTCGGTTGAACTCCGTGCTCTGGACTCTTCTCGTGGTTTCGGTCATAAGAATGTGGACATCCTACAATTTCTACCTCCTGATTTTGTCTGTCTGTCTACAGGGCTTCAGAGATCTGTCCATGTTCCCGAGAAATAATAGATTTCATCTGCTCTACTTCTGCTAACCACCCCTAGGAACTTTCCTACTGCCCAGTTCGGCCCGCTGACCCTGACCGTTTTACCCCTTGGAGGTCAGCTCCAGCCCTGGCCCCGGGGGGAGGGGTGGACGAGGTGCGGACAGCGGGTCGGGGATGGCTCAAGCCAGGTCTTGAGAGAAGGAAGGAGTTTTCAGAGGTGGACGAGGACAGAGGCCTGTCCATTTCAGGCAGACAGAGCAGCCATGAGAATGGGCCAAATTTCAGATTTTAAAATTCAGAGGAACAAATTTCGAAATGTGGAATCTCTGAGACCATGTCAGGAGATCCGTAGGGTCAACACAAGTTCCATAAAAATATTAATACTTGCTTTGCCTTTTTCACAGTCACATACGTGCACGATGTTGCCAAAGTGACGGTGGGTAAAAGTGGTTGGTGTGAATTAAAGCCGCACAACCAAGCTGCGCTAGCGGTCTCTGTTTCTTCACCAAACACGTGCAGAAATAAAGCATCCGTTGCAGTTACGAATGTCCTGCAAACAGCATTCGTCTGATGAGATTTTGGATGTTGAGTGCACATGTCATTACCATCCTGTGTGATGAAGTGGGAAGCACAGACAGCACGCGCCAAAGTACAAGGGTCGTCGGAGAGGCCGTCCCTGCACAGTTGTTTGGGTCGCACACTGAACAAGCCCCTTTACTCAGGAAACACAAATTTCCCTCGAAAGAATAAGAGATAGTCGAGTGGTGAGTATTCAAACTTGAATGTTTTGCAGATACTTGTGGAACATGAACTAGAAACAATTGGCAGTATTCATTGTCAGTGATAACACTCAAATTTTCCAAATAAGACTAAGAATTTGGAGATCGTATGTTTCTGTTTGGTTTGAACTTGCATTTCCCTGTGATTAATGACGTGGGGCATCTTCTTGTGTACTTCTCTGCCACTTGTGATATGTCTTCTTTGGGCGATGGGGCATTTTGCCCATTTTTTTGTCATATCGTTTGTTTTCTTCTTATTGAATTATTGGAGTCCTTTATATATTCTGGACCCAAGTCCTTTATGAGACAAATGTCTGCAAATATTTTCCACCAGTCTCTGCAGTTTGTCTTTTAATTTTCTTTACAATGTCTTTCAAAGGCCAGAAGCTTTAAATTTTTATGAAATCCCATTTATCAATTTTTTTTCTTTTATGGTTTTTGCTTTTTGTGTTCTAAGTAGTCTTGGCCTAACTCAAAGTCACAAAGTTTTTTTTTCTATGCCTTTTTTTTTTTTTTTTACAAGTTTTAGAGGGTTAGATTTTCACTTTAGCTCTCTGATCCATTTTGAGTTAATTTTTGTATATGGTGTGAGTTAGGGGTTGAGGTAGGTTTGTTTGTCTATCTTCTATCTATCTATCATCTATCTATCTATCTATCATCTATCTATCTATCTATCTATCTATCTATCATCTATCTATCATCTATTTTTGCATATGGATGTCCAATATTTCCGGAATTATTTGTGGAAAAGTGCATTCTTTCTCTATTGAATGTTCTCTGACACTTTCGTTGGAAATCAATGAACTGTACATGTGAATGCTTATTTCTAAATTTCCTATTCTTGTGTTCCATTGATCTACAGATGTCTCCTTGTGCTGACACCCACTGTCTTGATTACTATGATTTTATAGTTTTGAAATCAGATTGTGTGTGTCTTCCATCATTGTTTTTTTTTTTCAAATTTACTTTGGCTATTTTAGTTCTTTCCATACAAATTTTATAATCAGATTGCTAATCTTTCACCAAAATGTCTCCTGATATTTTGATTAAGGTTGTGATGAGTTTGAGGAAAATCGATGTCTTAGTGACACAGAGTCTTTGATTCATGAACATGGTATATCTCTCCATTTATTTAGGTTCTCTTCACCTTTCCTCATCAGATGTTTTGTCATTTTCAGAGTATTCTGCCAGCAATGTTGTCGAATTCATTTATGAACATTTTAGAGAAAAAAACATTTTGCAGATTTTTGAGATTTTTCTATATTGACAATAATGCTTCTGCTAATATAGATTGTAGTATTTCTTTCCAGTCTACATGCCTTTTATTTCTGCCTCTTGCCTTTTGCACTGATAGAACTCCCAGAAGAATATTGACAAACAGGTTGGTGAAAGAAGACATCCTTGCTTATTCCCAGTCTTGGAGGGAAAGCATTTAGTCTTTCTTCACTGGGCATGATGTTAGCTATTAGCTGTAAGTTTTTACACAGATGTCTTTTATTGGGTTGTGGAAGTTTCTTCTATTCCCAGATTTGGAAGGAGATATATATATAGAATATGCCTTGTTCTAAATTCTACTTGGTTTGGTATTAACATAGCTAGTCCAGCTTTCTTGTGATTAGTTTTCATATATATTTCCCATATATATATATACATGTTTCTAAGTTTCTCCCCAACATTAATTGAGATGACTATATAATTTTTATTTTTCAGTTTGTTATCATGTATTACATTGGTTGGGTTTTGAGTCAATCTTGAATTCATGGGGTAATCCTCATTCGATCACACCATATTATCCTTTTAATAGATATTTGGATTCAAGCTGCTAATATTTTGTTAAGGATTTTTGCACCTATGTGCATGAGGGACATTGGTCTTTGGTTTCCATTTCTTATAATCTCTTTAACTGACTTAGATAATGGGGTAATTGCAGTCTCATGAAGTCTTCTCTTCTATCTTCTGGAAGAGTGCAGGCTCATGTTCTCTGATTCTGTTGTTCGGGTTGTCTATATTCTCAGTGATTTTCTGTGTTCATGTTCTATTGATTACTGAGAGAGTGGTGAGGATTTCCCTGTTTCTCCTTCTAGTTCTATCAGTTTCGTTTTACTTATTTTGAAGTTCTGTTGTTAAGTGCATACACAGTAAAGATTTTTAAATTGTGTCATGTCTCTTTTTATCACTGGTGATATGCCTTGTTCTAAATTCTACTTGGTTTGGTATTAACATAGCTGGTCCAGCTTTCTTGTGATTAGTTTTCATATATATTTCCCATTCTTTACCTTTTAATCCATTTATGATTTTATATTTCAAGTGTGTCCTTTTTGGTAGATAGCATAGATTTAGTTTGTCCTTTTTGTTACTCAAATCTGATATTCTTTAAAAAATTGAGTTTCTGAGACCATTGATATTTAATTCAATTATTGATCTCGTTGTATTCAATATACATATTTAAATATGTGACTTTCTCATTTTTTTTACTTCTTTTACTTTTTCAAAACATCTGATTTTATCCTAAAAGCATCTATGTTTGAAATACCATTCCAGCCTGAAAACAAACATGTGGGAGTTGTGGGATGGGGGCAGGGGCCAAGCATGAAGGATGAAGGAGGATGCGGAGGACTTCATCTCCCAGGGGGCATCTCACTTGCTAAGCCGCTCTGAACAGGCCTGTCTTCATATAATGGGCTTGACTCTGATCCACCCTCAATAAATCAATAAGCTTTCATAAAGATGCCGTACAGCCTGTACTTCTCTGTTGCCGTGAGCTAAGGATGAAAGAGGAGGGGGCACTGGCTCCTCAGCACCTTCAGAAATAATCCACAGAACACTGGGTGCTGATTGAAGAGCCCCCCCCCCCCCAGTACTGCATCAGGCTCAGGGGGAGATAGAGCTGCGGGAAAATGTGTTCCTATTCATCTTGCTGGCTGTTTGCTACTTGTTGTATCTGCTTTTGTTCACCCTGTTCTCTTTTCCTGCCTTCTTTTGGACCAGTTGGATAGTTTTCATAATTCATTTTTATCTCCACTATTGGTTTATTTGTTGTATCTCTTTTTACTTTCCAGTGATTGCTCTAGGGTTTGCAATACACAGCTTTCGGTTACCACAGGCTTCCCTTCTATTACTTTATACGTAGTCTATGAAACTTACGACGTATGTCTCCGTGTTGTCACTCCCATTGTTGGTGCTGGAGATGACATCCACTTTACCTCTACATATATTATAGACCCCAGATACATTATGACTTTTTTTTTTTTGCTTCAGACAATTATATTTTAAAGCAATTTAAAAGTCAGTTTTGAAATGTCTTTTATATTACCCACATTTTTACACCTTTTGGTTTACACATCATTCCATTGTGTAGATTCAAAGTTTCCATCTGGTATTACGGTCCTTCTGCCTGAAGAATTTCCTTTACCATTTCTCATAGGGCAGGTTTGCTAGCCACGTACTCTTTCAGCTTTTGTTTTTCTGAAAAATCTCTGTTTTACTTTCATTTCTCAAAGATATTTCTCTTGATACAGAATTTTAGATTGGCAGTGGTTTTTTTGTTTGTTTATTTGTTTGTTTATTTTTTAGTACTTTAGAGGGTCACTCCGTTTTCTTCTGGCTTACATCAGTTCTTCTGAGAAGCCTGCTGGATTCTTCAGCTGCGTTTACTCTACTCATAAGCCCACTGAAGGAATTCTTCACCTCTGACAGCCTCTTTTTATATTTATAACATTTTCAATTTCCTATATTTAAAAGAGTTTCCATCTCTCTGCTGAAATTCTCCACCAGGTTTTGTACACTCCCCACCTTTCCCCCACAGACGCCTTACCGTACGAGTCACGGTGATCTAAAAGTCCCAGGGGGATATACCCAAGTCAGCATCATCTCAGAGTCTGGTTCAATCGATTGTTTTATCTCTTGAGAATGGATCCTTTATGTTGTGTGTTTGTCTCACAATTTTCGTTGACTGTCAGACGTTGCGTGTAGAGGTGCAGTGCCGGCTGAAAGTAGTGATTTGACTCCTGGACGTGGCCACACTTCCTCCTCTGTCAGAGTCTTGGGAGGGGGGCTGAGTCTATCTCAGGATGGACGGAGCTGGGCTAGGGTTTCTGCCACCAGCCCCCCTCACAGCGCACCACAAACTTCAACCCCCCCAGGGGTTTCCTGCTGCTGTCTTGTGCTCACCGTCAGGCCTGGCGTGCCAGGGAGGTGCTTTCAGTCTTTCTGGTTCATACTCGGCTTTCAGCAGTTCCCGCACTGTGGAGGTGTCTCCCCCGAGCTCCCGCACAGACTCCAGCACCTGGCGCTGCTCGCCTCCCCGAGGCTCCTGGTGGCACACGAGCTTAGGCAGACCTTCTGCATCCAGACTCAGGTTTGGACTTTATCAGCAGTCCTGCTTCTCCCCTCTTGCACAACCAAATGCTGCCTTGCGTCTGCAGCTGGCACGGGCCCCTCCCTCCCCCAGCAGGAGCAGACCTGCACTTCGTGTCCGAGCAAGATCCTGGGCCCGAGAGTGTTTCCTGCCCCTGCTTCAAGGGCAGGAAGCTTTGGCATCTGCCCTTCCCCCGTGATCAGGTGGCTTGGCTCCACTTTTCCCTCAGGATTAGAGCGTTTTGCTCAAGCCTGGGAAGCAGGAAGCTTTTCTTTCACTTCCCCCAATAGCTTGTGGCTTTGCTTTGGGAAAGAAAGGCCTGTGGGAGGGGAGGGGTTTGTGTCTCTGACCCAGCCACAGCTGAATACCACCTGCATGCCTGTGCCGCTGGGCTGAGCCTTCTCGCACCCCCCAGCCCGCTTCCACCTTTCTCCTGCGCCAGCCTCAGCCCCACCCTCCAGCCTTCGGTACAGTTTAGCTGCTTTCCTCTTACCTATTTTATGGGGGCCGCAACTGCTCCCCTGCTTTGCAAAGGTGACACCTTCCCTGTGATGAAGGGTTTCACTGCCCCTCGAAGGGCTCGCCGCAAATCAGGACTCAGTCCGAGTGGCTGCCTGGTGAGCTCAGCTCTCAGAAGGGCTCCAGAAAAGTCATGATTTTGTAGATTATCAGGCTTTTTCACGTAATGACGACAGGAGGGACACATCTGCGGGGATTTCTACGTGCAAAGTGGAATCACAACTCCCCACACACGTTAAGTCTGAAGCGATTTGGGGATAGTCAGGTGCATGTGTGCAGGACGTAGTTGACTCTTTGGGTCTGGAAAGCAAAACCAGGGTTGGAACTCGTTCCAGCTTGTCCACTGCTGCATAACAAGCCACCCCCACACACAGCAGCCCCGAATGCTGGTTATGTAGCTCAGGAATCTGCAGTGTAGATGGAGTTTGGTGAGGAGGCTGCCTGTGCTCCACGCAGCATCAGCCGGTTGGCTCAAGGGAAGCCAGAGCCGGAGGACCCATTTTAATGCAAAGTATTCACACACCAGCTGTCAGGGCGGGGCACGGCCCTCACCCGCATTTCAGGTCAGCCTGGGGAGGGGTCTTTTTGCAGGATGTGTGAGCTTCCTCACAGCACTGGCGACCGGGTCCAAGAGTGAGACCCCAGGAGAATCACGTGGAAATGTTTATGACCTACTCTCGGAATTCACACAGTAACGAACTGCACCAGGTTTAAGGGGAGGGAACGTGGACCCCACCTCTGAGCGGGCAGAGGGTCCCGATCAGACGGCCAGGAGAGCATGTGGGATGGGACTGTTTTTAGAAAATACAATCTGCCCGAGATCCTAAGAGTTAGAGGCAGGCTGGGGAGGACAGGACTGTGTCTGGACGGGGATCTTCCTTGGGGATAGGACAGAGTGGATTCCAAGACCACCAGTTCTCTGCTCTCGTGAAGGTTACTTTGAGCCCCGAAAGACTGAGATAAGTGTGGGAATGTTGTAGAGAGCACTGGTGTGGGAGGCGCACGGGTTTGAATCCCAGTTCTGTGGCTTATCACCTGAGTGGCTTTGGACAAACTAAGGAACCTCTCTGATCTTAGTTTCCGAAACCGTAAACCTGGATAATAGATAGCTTCTACTTCCTGGAATTGCCATAGCTTCAGATGAGATCATTCATATTAAAGGTCTTAGCACAGTGTCTGGCCTTTAGAAAGAGCACAGTACCTATTAATCACAGATAATACTATCTAATAACACAGAGGACTCCTGATCCCGATGGCTCACGTTGGTGGGCGTAGGAGCCTCTAAATAAAATTTCACCATTTTGAGTTTTGACTAGAAATCCCAGAATCCATATTTCTTGGCTAATAATAATAGAACTTGGTGTTTTGTGAGCGTTTTCTGTTTCAGCCTTGAAGTTCACTCCCTCATGAATTGTTAAAACAACCCAGGAGAGAAAGTGGGCGTTTGGGGAGGAAATGGGCCCCCAGAGTCACCGCCCGGAGGGGGCGGGGTGGGGGTGCGAACGCTGGTCAGATGGACGGTCAGACGGACAGCCGGACTCCGGGTGGCAAACCCCTCCCCCAGCTTGGGGGGGGGGCTTCCGAGAAGAAGGAAGGCAAGACAGCCCTGGTGTTTTTCCCCTGGAGATGTCCACCCGTCATTAATTATCCAGTGTAATGAGGGCTCCGGGTTTGCAGCCTCGGCTGAGGAATGCAAGACTATTCCAAGTTATCACTTTTATTAATAATGATCAAAAGTATCCAGCAATGTTTAATGAGGTTCTTCAGAGAGACAATTACCAAGGCATCGAAAGCTGAGAATAATTCATTACATGCTAATGATCAAAGCAGAATCCGCTTTAATAAAAAAGAGTTTATAACTTCCAGCCAGAAACGGTTGGACTCTGCCCTTCTCTTTTCTTGCTGGGAACTTCTTCTAGGAGCAGGACAGGAAGATGGACTGGCCCCACTTTCTGGGTTGGGGTGTAGTGGAGAGAGCAGGACTTGGGGTGATTTTTGTTCTCTGGAAGGCTCACTTTGGGTCTGCAAGTCTTGGAGATGGTCCCTACGTCCCCCCATGGCACGTGGACTCCCGGTCACTCACCTCGTGGACGGCTTTGCCCTGTTCTCTCCTCCTGTCCTGAGGGAGCAGGGAGCAGGGAGCAGCAGTGGGGAGAGTGGGGCTCGAGGCCGGGGGACTGGTTGGAATCCTGTCCCTGCTGGTAAGTCCTCGGGGTTCCCAGGGTCCTACCAGCACCCGAGTCACTTGTGTGGACAAACGGGGGCCTGGTGTGCTTGTGAACTGGGATGTGCTTTATTCAGAAGTCATCCTAGAAAGGCAGTCTTCCGTGGGGCGGGGAGGGACAGGTGGTAATGAAGACACCGATTCCCTGCCCACTCTGCCTGCCCGGCCACTCTGTGCGCGCTTGGCGTGTGTCACTCTCCGGGCACCGAGTGTCCAGCCCGTGCCAGCCGCAGGCCTGCAGGGTGGATGGGGCCGGGGTCCCGGAGCACAGAACTCGCTGCGTTCCTGGCCACAAGGGTTTGCAGTCTGTCCTGGGAGCGTCCCAGCCAGAGGAAGAGGGAGCCACGTGTGCACACACGCTATCTGGGCCTGGGTTTCCGCCCGGGACTGCTGCAGCCTCCAGCTCACGAGCAGGCAGGAGCAGGCTGGGATGCCCGGGGCCATCGCCACGCCGCCATGCACACCTGGGGCCGCAGCCTGTCCTGGCCACGTACTCACTGTGTGATCGTGGGCTGCTCACTCATCTTCTGTGAGCCTGTCCTCTCGCCAGTAAACTGGGCTGGATGTCAAAACCCCAAGAACATACAAGGGAGAAGGTGTGATCATGGGAGTGAAGGTGGCTTGTGGGAGAGAACACCGTGCGACCGATGGGATTAGCGTCACGACCCGGAAGGAGAGCGCGGGCTGTCGCCATCACGAGGGGCAGTGGCCCCGGGTGGGGGCTCAGCCCGCGCTCTGTTCTAACCCCCCTCGCGCAAGGCAGCCATTTCCATGAGCGCTACACTGTTGCCGTGGCAACGGCTGCTGGGCCCCAGATCCAACCTGCACCAGCACCGCCCTTCCCACGGCGTCTGCTGCCCCGGCCGCGTGGCCAGCCCGGGGTCGAGATCGGAGGCCGGCCATTCTTTCCTGGGAGTTTGGAAGACAATCATCCTTGTTCTGACTATTCCTTAAAAAAAGCAGAACGCATCGCCGGAGTTACAGACACCCACGTGCCGTCTGTGGTCTGGGGACAAGAGAAGGCAGGTGTCTGGGGAGAGAAGCAAGGGGGGTGGTGGAGAGACGGGCACAGAGGGACGACGGGGACAGGCCGGGCAGGTGGCGTGTCTCTCCCTTCGGCTCCTGAGACCAGGCGCTCCCCACCCTCTGTCTGGAGAGGTACCCCTTTCCCTCGCGCTCCGTGGGTCTTTGCTTACTGCAGGGAAACATCCTATCGGGTTCCCACAGAGCGTGCGTCCCTCATATGCACCCCCTCTCTGTGCCGGAGCACTGGCATTTGAACTTCCGTTAAACTCACCCGTCGAAGTTGAGCACATGCCCCCCGAGGTACCAGCTGCGCACGGACCGAAACGCACCTCGGGCTGGATATTCACGTGCGCGTCCCCGTGCCCACGGACCCGATCGCCCCAACAGTCCCACGGTGCCACGCCCCGTCAGTGACGGCCGGTCCCCAGACCTCTCCTCCCAGGTGACCGCCGGTGTGACTCATCTGCAATAAGACATTTTGCACGCGACCCTACTGGATCCCACCAGCGCTTTTAGATTAAAAAAGCTAACAAATCACAGAAAATAGCATGGTAGCCATGAATCCAATACCCAGAGTGGACGGAAAGTCCACATTTTATTATATTGGCTTTTTCTCTCGTCCTTGACGTCACGCGTCTAGATATGGACTTACTTTGTTTGTTTTTAAGAATTTTTCTTGGGGGGCGCCTGGGTGGCACAGCGGGTAAGCGTCTGCCTTCGGCTCAGGGCGTGATCCCAGCGTTATGGGATCGAGCCCCACATCGGGCTCCTCCGCTGTGAGCCTGCTTCTTCCTCTCCCACTCCCCCTGCTTGTGTTCCCTCTCTCGCTGGCTGTCTCTATCTCTGTCAAATAAATAAATAAAATCTTAAAAAAAAAAAAAAGAATTTTTCTTGGGTTCAGGATTCCTCCGCCTGAAGACTGACGTACGTCATCACTTAAGGAACATTCTCACCCGTTCTCTCTGTTGTCTGTGCTCGTTTCCCCCGACCTTGGTTGTGACCTGTAGCACGCACGGAGAAGGTCACGAAG
Organism: Ursus maritimus; assembly: GCF_017311325.1. Classification (NCBI taxonomy): domain Eukaryota; kingdom Metazoa; phylum Chordata; class Mammalia; order Carnivora; family Ursidae; genus Ursus; species Ursus maritimus. The sequence continues at coordinate 58,919,599 of NW_024423786.1, read as the reverse complement.
CGGGAAAACACGGCTCTGTAATTTGTGCCTGGGCGCCCACAGCCTCCAGAAGGTGCCCTCCATTCCCTTCCCATCAGAATCCATCACCGTCTTGACGTTTGCTGTCACTCCTTCCCCGGTTTTCCTTACAGTTTCGCCCCAAGGATGCACTTCTGAACGCCCAGAGTCCGTCGTCTGGGTTGCACGAGTGTCTATGTTTGTTTTGCTAAACAGTCCTGTATTCCAGCGATCTGTGCTTCTGTGAGATCAACGGACCTGGGGGCATCACTGCCTAACTTTTTCGAGGGGTGTTCCACCTGTTAAAACAAACTTTCCATTTCAGGATTGTTTCAGATTTATAGGACAATTGTGCAGACAGAACAGAGGAATCGGTACGTCCCCGCCTCGGTTTCTGCTAAGCTTAACACCCGACATTCTTACGGTTCCTTTGTCATGATGCGCAAACCAGTAGTGATACCGCGTGACTCACTGAATCTGTGCTTTATTCAGACTGTACTTGTTTTTACCAAATGTTCTTTTTCTGTTCCCGGATCTCACTTGAGTGACCTCCTTACACTCCGTCATCACGTCTCCTGTGGGCAGTGGCAGTTTCTCGGACTTCCCTTCTTTTGGATGACCTTCCCGGTTTTGAAGGGCGTTGATCAGGTGTTTTGTAGACTATGCCTCAATTTGGATTCGTCTGATGTCTCTCTCCTAATGAGAGCAGAATCGTGGGTTTGGAGGAGGAAGGCCACCGAGGGAAACTGTCATTCCTACCACACCACATCCAGGGCAGAGGCCTCAGCGTGACCGACCCCTACTGCCGCCACCCGTCCACCTGGCTTCGGGCTCAGTCGGGTTCCGGTGCTGTAATATCGTATTCTCCGGAAGGAGCCCAGCCTTCGGGGCTTGAAGGCAGACTCTCTACACCAAGTATTTGGGATTCTTCTGTGTGGAGATTGGTCTCTTCTCTACCACTTACTTCTTTGTTCAATCAATATTGATGCGTGCATATTTATTTTATGCTTTGGGTTAAACCCAATGCTACGTGATTTTGTGGCTCAAATTGTTCCAGCTTTGGCCACTGGACGTTCCTTTAGGAGATTCCTGTGTCCCTTTGACGTATCCCCATCTTTGCACGCGCGTGTGTGCTTGAGTGTGCATGCTTGTGTGCAACTATGTATGTGCACATGTGTACTTGCATGTGTGTTTGCACATGCGTGTGCTTGTGTGCACTTGGGTGTGCACGTGTGTGCTTGCATGTGCATTGGGATACACGTGCATGTGTGCTTGCTTGTGATTGCGTGTGCATGGACACGTGTGCTTGTACACACGTGTGCACATGTATGTAATATACGCGTGTACTTGCATGATCGTGTGTGTGCATGTGCACACGTGTGTGTTTGCATGTGCACATATGTACATACGTGTGTGCCTGCGTGTGCTTTGAGCATCTCCTTATTTTCCAGCACTACGAGATGCTCCAGGCTCATCTTACACATTTCCTGCCCCGGACCTGGAATCCACCATTTCTCCAAGGAGTTCTGATTTGGAAAATGGTGGTAGAAGCCAAGTCTGGGTGCCAGGTGTGTTCATGGCTGTTGGGAAGTAGTTGTTTCTAAGTCCCCTTGGCTGAGAGAGCAGGAGATTATTTTATCTGTGCTAACCCATGTATACACACACCTACAAATATGTTCTTTATAAACTCCATCTCTATATGTAGCTAAACATGAGCTCATGTTGATGCCCAGGGCTCTAGCCCATTGCCACACGGTTTATTCTAGGCTCCTCCCTTTGCTCACCTGTGACTTCTCACCCGATATGAAAAATTTGGCTCCCACCATGCTGGAGAGGGGAATATCTACTTACTTGGAAGTTTCTGTAAACAAAATTTGTCCTTTACCGCTTTATGGGTTAACTCATTTGTTCCTAACACTACGGACCCGTGTACATTTATTTTATACTTTGGGTTTTAAAAACAGTATGTTACTTTCTGTGATGCTTGCATTGTTCCAGTTTGGCCATTAAGGGTTCCTAAAGGTCGACTCCATGTCTGACGCGCCCCTGCTGGTTGGCTTCCCGGCGCTCCGGAGGGCTCCCGGCTCGTCCTGTGGAATCAGCCAGTTCCGTCAGGAGCCCTGGTCCCTTTCTTCGGGGCGTGATTCTCTGGAATCCAGGATGGAAACGTACGCGTGTGTGTGCGCTCAACACACATGAATTCGTACCGTCGGACTCTGACCAACACGGAGCGTTCACGCCAGCTCCTGTGGAATGTTCTCTGTGCGGGGAATCCTGGCGCCCGCGCTCGGCCGTTTGTTGGCATGTGCGTGCAACCGTAGGGTACACGAGCTGGGGTTGTCCGTTCGCGCCCCGTGAGGAGCAGGCCTGCCGACCCGAGCGTGACACGTACGTACAGTGAGTTCTCTTTGTCTTTAGTCTCGTGGTTTTCAGCCCTGAGTTTTCCAGAATTTCGTCGGTGAGCTCCTCCCTCTCCCCCCTTCAGGTAACACCCATCACATCCACGCGTTACACGCGCATTCTCTTCCCTGGCCTCCTGACATCCCGGTGGGGTCTTGAAAAATTCTGCAAACATCAGCGTTTGTTCTTTGCAATACGAGTTCCGTGGGTTTTCACAAACACATTAGAGTTACGTGTCCGCTACCCCGTTTTCAGACAGAATGGCTGTTTTCGCCTGTTTGACTTTCTGTGGCGCTTCAGACCACGACCTCCTTTGCGTCTCGTCTCATCCACTTAAAATTACCCATGTTGTTGTTTATAAATATACTTTCTTTTTATCATCGTCTGTGACGGTCGTGGCTTGAATATGACGCTGTGCGTCCAGCGGAGACGAGCTGATTCCAGCTTGAGACTGTTCGGAAATCCGTGGCGGTGATGAGCGGTCCTGGGGCGTCTTCTGCGGAGCACACGCAGCCAGGACGCTGTGGAGCTCACGCCCTTCCTGCTCTCGTTCCCGGGAAGCTCCCTTTCTTGTGAGTTCTGTATTTTAAGTAACTAAGTGGTGTTTCTCTTGCATTTCTAAATATTTATAGACTTAAGTCCACCACCTTCCAGGGACCTGAGTGTCCCATCAAGTGTCACGACGACTGTCCGATGTGATTGTTTCTGTCTGCCCGGGTGAGAGAGGCAGAGTCGGGGAGGGGAGTCACTTTGCCCGGGCCTTCCCGGGAAGGACAGCCGCGGAGAACTGACTCCGGGTCACTGTGTCCCGCCCATCCCATCCCACGGCTCGGCCGGAATGAATGACAAACAGGGAGGGGGGAGAGAGCGGAGGGGGGGTGCCCAGAATCTTGTCTCACACCTGTGGCTCACAAGCTGTGTGACCTTCCGCACGCGGCTTCCCCTCTCTGTGCCTCAGCGCCCTCGCCTGCAGGATGGATAATAACCACGCCCCCGTCATAGGAGAGATGTGAGGACACGTATGATAATACCCATGGAAGCGCTTCGAACAGCTCCGGGCAGATAGTGCCGAATCCTTGCAGCTCCACCATCATCGGGACGCATACCGCTGGGGACGAATGTCAAGTCAGGATCGGCAAGGAAGACGAAGGAGCGAAATCATAGACACGGAGGACTTTTTTTTTTTTTTTTTTTTTGCAGAAACTCAAATTATCAGGAAGATAAGATTTGGAAGAAACTGAAAAAAAAAAGAGAAAACAAGCCATGTAACCAGACAATTTAAAACCAAACAACAACCGAAGCAGCATGAAAATACAGCAGGGTGTAAGAAAGACGCTGGACGGTGGTTTTATTTGCACCTGCAGATGAGATCAGCGCTCCGACTACTCTGAAAGCAAACGGCAAACCGTGCATGGCGTGGACGAGCGTGCCCAGGACCCGGGGCCGTGGCCGCGAGCAGCAGGGTGGCTGGGCCGCTCCCGGCAGACGCAGCAAAAGGAAAGCAGGCGTCCGAGCTTCAATATCATTAGATTTGAGGCAAAAACCATGGCACAGAAGGCCGGGCAGAGCCCTTCTGCTGGGAAGGGACAACCTCATGATCCGTCATCGTTGTTTTTAAGTCAAAACACGGCAATATGATTCAACAAGGAAAAACAGCGTTAACGGGTGACTCCACCTCCCAGTCCACCAGGGGTCCAATAGATGAAAATAGTATGTCCGGGGGCGCCTGGGTGGCGCAGTCATTAAGCGTCTGCCTTCGGCTCAGGGCGTGATCCTGGCGTTCTGGGATCGAGCCCCACATCAGGCTCCTCCGCTAGGAGCCTGTTTCTTCCTCTCCCACTGCCCCTGCTTGTGTTCCCTCTCTCGCTGGCTGTCTCTGTCAAATAAATAAATAAAATCTTTAAAAAAAAAAAGAAAAGAAAATAGTATGTCCGCGGACCAAGCAAACGGTCGCAGCAAACCGTACCGAGCCACACGGTATGTCTGTCTGCATGAGCGCGGCAAGGACTAGCACCCCACCAGCCGGGGGCATCTGCGGGACCCTTCAACGCGTCGGTCCCATAGGACCCCAGAAATCCCAGACAGTAGAAATTGTAAAGAAAAAAAAAACCTTCCTGACTATAATTTGCTAACTTCACAGAGTCATGACGATAAAATATGTCTACAATAAAACCCGTTCCCGGAAAAACAGGCAAACGGTCCCCCCCAAATTCTCAGTGCTGTGTCGAGAAACTCAAAGCAGGTTTGCAGAGTATTTTACAAGTCAGATCGATTAAAACACTGTGCGTCTATCCCGAGGGGCTCCGGCTGGAGCCGTGCTCAGAAGACGGGTCATGCTCTCAAACAGCAACGTGATTGCTTTTTGAGAAATGAAAATAAATGAATTAAGGCCTCAGCTCCAAAAGTTAGTGGGGGGAAAAAAGCAAATGAGAGGAACAAAATAAGCTTGAGAAAAGCAAAGGAAGGAGCTGCCAGAGAGGACAGAAAGTGATGCATCACGGCCGTAGAACCAGCAAATTCGTAGATGGGCCGGTGATGGGGGGGGGGGGAAGCAATGAAACGAGTAAACCGCTAGCTAATCTAATTAAGCAATAAAGGACAGAAAAACAGGCAAAAATGTCAAAATAGAAGTGAGAGAGTAGGAGAAACCTCCAAAATCATAGGAGAAAATAGAAATCATTGCAGAGACAGAGAGACTTCAGACCGCTAATTTCCGTGGCCGGCTCAGCTCCTGCTCCCGTGGCAGAGGGGGGTCCCCCGGGGGCATCGGCAGCGTCGTTCTCCAGCCGGTGTGTGGGGCCAGGGAGGCCCCAGCAGCTCACGTCCGAGGAGACACCTGGACAGGTGTCACCTGCAGAAAACCCACCAGCACCACCTCGGGCAAACAGGTGGGACCAGGATAACGGGGAAAAGGCACAGAAACGGTGTCCCCTGCAGTGTTCTCTACACCCTTTTACTTTAAAAACAAATCTAGGATCACCCAGGATCTCACATCGCATTTGGTGTTAATTCTCTTCAGTCTCCTTTATTCCGAAATAGTCTCCTGCCTTAGAAAAACCGAGAGAGGGAGGACAGAGACTGTCTGTCCATCTGTCCGCCATGTCTGAAGAGTCCAAGCCACCAGGACACGCTAATCGTCTCCTCGTGATTCTATCCAGGCTAACGTCCCGGCGAGGATGCCGCCTGCATGACAGGTGCGTTTCCCGCTGCTTTGTGCCAGGAGACACGCGTTGTCGGCTTGCGCTACGGTTCGTGAGAAGTCGGGCCACTGGGTCAAGGGGGTGCCCACCAGCCCCTCCACGGCACGAGTACGTTTTCCCTTTGCAATTAGCCACGAACCGTGGGGTGACACTTGGAGGCAGCGTGAGCATCCCGTCCTGAATGTCCTTTCACCCCGCGGCTCCGGCGTCCACCGATGATCCTTGCCTGTGTCGGTCACCACAGGGCTGGTTTGCAAAACGGTGATTTTGGCGGGCCAGCTTTGAGAGGCGTGGCATGAGGAGGTCACGGTTCGGAGGGGGCTGGAGCTAAGACCCAAGCTTGGGCTTTATAACCCCTTTATAACCCCGTCACGCAGGCGTCCTGCCCCTTCTCCCTGCCACCCGCAAGGCTGCTCCGGAGACCGCTTAGCTGTGAGCGACGGGGCATGACGGTGTCCTGCCTGGATGCCTGCACCATCAGCCCTCCTCTGGGACTCAGCTCCTGCCAGCAGACAGGGAGGGAAGGCGGGCCGACGGTGGGTAGCGGGCGGCGGACTGCGGGTGAGGTCCCTGACTCCCCAGAGCTGCTGGCCGTGGGCTCCACGGTCTGCAGACCGCAGTCTCGGGATCCCCACCTCCGCTGTTGAGTCGGAACTCACGGTCGCGGCCAGTACCTGTGGCCGTTCTGCTGAGATGGGAGAACACAAAGGGGTTCACTCACCCCCGGGCATGTGTTGGTGCTGAAGCCAGCGTCTCGCTATCCCGACACGCACGTGTCACGGGGCCAGTCATTTGTAACTGATAACAGATGACCGGCGTTTGCAAATGATCTCATTTTTAAAACCAGTAGAAACTGGAGAGGATTCGAGGTTATTTTTGTAATCGTCTTACTCAGCTGCGAGGAAGATGTGGGGCTCTGGCTGTGAGACGGGAACCACACAGGAGGATCTGTCTGTCTCAGCGTCAAGGGGGAAGCATGACCAAGAGCGGCCGTCCCAGTGGGTGTGACCGCGTGCCGAGGACCGGTACTCGCACACCTCTGACTGCGGACCGCTCCAAGAACGTGGCGGGACTCTGGTGGCAAAGACCCCTGGCTGCCCAGCTCCGTGGAAGCCGAGCTGGAAGTTGGCTGACCAGCCATCCTGGTCTGCCTGACACTGTCCCCGTTTTAGCACCGAGGGCCCCACGTGCTGGGAGAGCCCTCAGTCCCAGGACAGCCCATGCTGGTTGCTCCCGCGAGCTGGCACGGAACCCTATCCCGGTGTGAGAAGGCCCCTCGTCCGTGCCTGGATCATACTGCCCTTAGTAAACCCACACCAGCCTCCCACTTGGCCCTGGCAGAGTCCGGGGGTCCCGGTGGGGCTGAGGCAGAGCCTATCTGGCTTGCAATCCCGTGCACACTCGTCTATATGGTGTCTGGAAGGTTCACACACACTCACACCCACGCAGCACGCAGAAGAAGGCCTTGCAGCCGACTTTGGACCCCTTCTCTCCAAAGAAATAGCTTTTATTGAGTTTGCAGACGTTCCCCTGATTTCCAGACCTATGGCCCCTTCTCTGTCTTCTTCCCATTTCATTCAATGGTCACACCGGAAACCCAAAGGGACAAACCCGTGAGCAGGCTACTAAAACCCATGAGTGAATCTTGCAAGGGTCCTGGGTTCACGACCAATACGCACCAGCTGCATTTCTATTAGGATCCGAAAAATAAATGTGCAAAGAACGTGTATCCTAACATCGAAACCTACCGAAGGCCTAGAAATCCCTAAAAATAAATCGAACAAACAGCATGGAAAAGGATGACCTCTAACGGAGGTCTCTAAACGCTGACGTGCAGCAGGGTTACCCGGGAAGTCTATTGGGACACGATCGGGCCTCAGCCCCGAATTTCGGGCTCCGCTGCTGGGGTGGGGCTGGGAACTTCCGTCTCCGACAGACGAGGTGATGCTGATGCTCTCGGGCCCTGGACCATGTAACTGGACAGACACACGCGTTGGAAAGCAGCATTCCCTACGTTTTCTGGGCTCCTCTCCTCCCAGGCATCAGTGACGAGACCCTGGAAACATGTCAAAACAGCTCTAAAATTAGGTCTCTCTGCAACCTGCCGGTCCAGCTGTTATGCTCAGCGCCAACACCCTTCCCCCGCCCGCGATGGGAGCACAGTGCATGAATATGCAAAGTAGTCCCTGTGAGGACTGCGTTGCCGAGCGGGCCCGTTCGTGAAGGCCTGAAGTCTCCAAAGCTCCGGAGAATTGGCTTTTTCCGCCAGCCTGCGTTTCCTGCAGGTCTGACGTTACCGGATCTGACTGCGTGTCTTGGGTTCTCACCCGGAGTCTCGGAGGCGATGTCCCACAGAGGATATCCCAGCAAGCGGACGGCGGGTTGTGTCATGGCGGAAGTGGGGATTTGGGGCAGGGGGAACTGTCTGTGGTGGCCCGGGGACTTCCTGGCCGGCTCGTTCCTTCTCCGAGCTGTCCCATCCAGGCAGCCCCAGCTCTGCCCAGCGTAATCACTGCTTCTTAACTGTGCTGAGACTTAACCCCGGGCCCTGCCCCTCATCACAGCTCATCCCCTGCACATCGGGGTTTCTGTCCCTACCTAAGTGCTGGGTCGTCCAGAGGGGACTCTCATGGGGAGGGTCTAAGTGGACCTCTGACGGCCACGGGCTCCCTCGGCTGCAGCCCTCCATGGAGGGCCAGTGCTGGTATCACTTAGATCCCCTAACTCCCATCTTGCAGGAGGTTCCAGAAATGTGGGCTCCCCCCGGCCCCAGACAGACATGGAGGCGGGTGGTGAGCCCTGGGGTCCCAGGGTTGGTGCCCCTCTGAATCTTTCCAGGAACAATGAAAGCCCGGTGTGTGTGACCTGGAGCACAGACGGATTCTTGAATGGCCAGCCCCAAATACAGCCCAGCGCCCAGTGCAGGCCGAGGATCGGGGCGGCTGAGCTCCTCTGTGCCTGGTGGAGCCTGTCCTCGTGTGGGCCACCCGGGCAGGGGTCTCCTGGGCTGGAGTCTCCCTTGGGGTCTCAGCGCTCCCTCACCCACCAGGAGGGTGTCAGAGGGTTGGGCGGAAGGGGGCGCCTCCTTCGCCCTGACGGTGTGACCGCGTCTCCTCTGTCCCAGGCCAGGGCCCCTCGACCACCTTGGCAAGTCCCAGCCCGGCGCTCAGCCCTGGCTCTATCCACCTCATCTGAGCGGCTCCGTGGGCTGTGGAGGGCGTCTGCGGCCGTGCACATGACTAGTGAGGCTGCGCACCTTTGTGAGGGGTCCTTGTCGGAGGAAATGGAGGCCTGGGGGCCAGTGTTCAGAGCAGGGAGTGAATGTGCCCGAGGCCAGAGGTGGCAGTCGCGGGGGCCCCAGTTCCCTCTGGGGCGGGTCATACCACGGCCACAGAGGGTCCGACGTGGCCCTGCTGAGCCCCAGGCCTGGCCACGGAACCGGGACTGCCAGCCACAGGGCAGCTCGCGGTTCCCACCGCACTAGGGCCGGCCCGGCGGTCCCCGCAGACCAAGCCGTATCCGTGACTTCCCCGTGTCTGCCTCCAAAGCTAATTTCATTTTATCCTTTAAGTGAAGGCTTGTCATGCATGAGAGTCAGGAAGTCACAGCCTCCGTGCTGACAGGAAGCCAGATGACGCGGTGAGCCGCGGCCAGACCAGCTGGTCACCAAAGTCCCATGGATGCCGGCAGCTGTCGCACGCACGTCAACCTGAGGCTGGACCAGAAGAGGAGGACTCCTCAAACTCCGGCTTCTCTGCTTCCTGGGGTGGGGATGGGGGGGTCCTGGGAGCCACAGTCAGCCACGAAGCTGGCCACCAGTGCTGGACCCCTCAGTGTTCTCAGTGGCCATAGTGACCCGGGGCCCAGGCAGCCCTTCCTGACGTGCAGGACGCTCGCCTGTGGGGAGGCTCCTCGGGAGGGCCGTGCGGCCCCCGGCCACTGACCTTGCTGGAGGAATTACTGATTTCCATGGGCACGGGTTAGACACTGGTGTGCTGGGTGGGCACCTGGATCTGATGACCCTGGGCGTCTTTTCAGGACTCGTCCCCTTGGGCGGAACACGGGAACAATGTGATGAAGGAAGGAATGAGCGCATGAGGGAGGCGGGAGACCAGTCTGGGGCCTCCGACAGCCCAGACAGGGCTGGTGCGTCCGCGGGCTGGCGGGCCCACGCCACTCCTCCTCCCACAGGAGTGAGGCTCCGGACGTCAGCGGAGGGTGGAGCTGGAGCCGTGAGGTCACATTGGGACCCAAGCAGACTCTTCTCGACCCAGAGTTCACGTTATTGAACTGTTATCGGGATCACGTGTTTGCAGGTGTTCTTGGCATTTTCCGTACCAGTCCCGTGTCGGTTACGTGTCGAAAATGTCTCTTGCACACTGGCTTGCCTGCTTCCCTCCCGATGGTGTCGTTCGATGAACGAAGCTCCATGCAGCCCAGTTTGTCCGTCGTTTAAGTTTGGCCATTTTGTGTCCTGTTGGAGAAATCTTCGCTGACTCCGGGGTTATGAAGATGGGTCCCTTATTGTGTCCTAGAAGCTCTGTCGTTTCAGCTTTCCTGCCTCAATCTATGACCAGCTGGATCTGTACGCCGTGAGGTAGGGGTCAGCACTCCCTTTTCCCACAGGGATATTGGGCAGCTCGCCCCCCGCGAGTCAACCAGAAGACCGTCTTTCCCCTACATCTTTGTCACAAATCACGTACGCGGGCCATTTGGGGGGCTCTCTATTTGCTTATTCTTGTACCAGTACCGCACGGTCTTAAGTACTGCACTTTTATTTTAAAAATCTTGATGTCTAAGAGCATAAAGATCACCTTGTATGTTCTCAGCCCTAATCCTGTATGAATTTGAGAGTAGACTTACCCACTTCCACACACTCACAGTACCTCCTGGGATTTTGTTTTTAAGATTTTTTATTTATTTATTCGACAGAGAGAGAGACAGCCAGCGAGAGAGGGAACACAAGCAGGGGGAGTGGGAGAGGAAGAAGCAGGCTCATAGCGGAGGAGCCTGATGTGGGGCTCGATCCCATAACGCCGGGATCACGCCCTGAGCCGAAGGCAGATGCTTAACGACTGCGCCACCCAGGCGCCCCCCTCCTGGGATTTTTATCGGTGTTGTGTTGAATCTGCAAATCAGTTTTGGGGAAAATTGATGTCTTTGTAATATTGACTCTTCTGGCCCACAAACGCGGTACGTCCCCTCATTTATTTAGGTCTTGTTTAATTTATGTCAATAATATCTTATAGTTTATAGTTGTGGTTTTTAGAGCGGAGGTCTCTCAAATTTTCTGTTGGATTTTTATGTATGTATTTGGTTTGGACACCATTACAAGGGTTAGATGTAAAAGTTTTTTTTTTCATGTCCTATTTGTGGCTAGCTTATGCAAACATAATTGATTTCTACATACTGATCTTACGCTTAGTGGTCTGGCAAAATTCATGTATTTACTCTAATAATTTATCTGTAGATTCTTTCAGATTTTCTAAGTATGCAGTCCTGTCATTTGTGAAAAACAATGCGTTGATATTTTTCTTCCTAATCTTGTACACTCAGAAATATTTTCCTTCCTCATTGCTCTCGTTAGGACCTCGACACAGAATAGAATTTTTGATAACAAGCTATCCCCAAACTCCAGGGAAAAGTGTCTGATATTTTGTTATCAAGTGTAATATTTGCTATAAATTTATCAGTTTCAGGAGTGTCTTTTGATTCTTTTTTTAGTCAAAACGGACACTGAATTCTGTATGCGTTTTTGCATTTATTAAGACGATTATGTAACTTTTCTCCTGTATTCCACTCACACGGCGATTTGAGCCTGAGCTCTAATTGTTAAAAGCCTGGTCTCTTTCTGGTGATCCGTTAGTCCTTCGACGCGGCCTCAACTAAAAACCTGAATACTTGTGATGCTGGTATAGCCTGAATTCTGATTTTTGCGCCCCCAACTCTATGAAGCCACCGAAAGTTCTCGACCTCTCGTTTGCTATTGTAGACAATTCTTTGATGAGCTTTCTTTTGCCTTTAACCATATATATATATATATAAAATAATGTCCTTTTTAAGGGCAGTCTTAGGTTCACAGCAAAATTAAGAGGACGTACAGAGATTTCCTGCACGCGTGGAGCCTTCCTACCCTCCCCCTCGCTAGAGGTGATGACTGACGTGTCGTCATCACCCTCAGGCATTAATAAGACCTGTTAGGGTTCACTTGGGTGTCGTACATCCCATGGGTTTGGGCAAACGTGTGACCACATATGCCCTATGGAGTATTTTCACTGCCCTAAAATCCTCCGTGCTCCCCCGGTTCACCCCTCCCCCCCCGCCTCCCCCCCGCCCCCTGACTTTTTGCAAATCCTCCCAAGTGTGAGTTTTGCTGGGTCAGAGCATGACCCTGTGGAAAGACTCGTGTTCTCTTCCCGCAGTCCCTGGAGGTGCTCTCCGGTGGGCCACGTGCAGGATTCCGGCACGTCCCAGTAAGGGGGCTCCGGTGAGCTGGGTGCCCACCGCCGAGGGCAGGGAGTCAGGAGACGCTAGCGTGGGACCGAGCTCCGAGCCCCAGCGAGAAGCAGGCCTGCAGCTCGGCCAGTGGAGCACAGGGTAAGTGACCTCTGAGTGCAGACCGCCCTCCTTCCCAAAGTCCAGCTGAGACACCACAAACAGAACAAATTCATTCATGGAATAATTTGTTGTCAAATCCAATTTCGGTGTTTCCAACAGGGCAATTTTTCCCAACCGCGTCAGCTTGTTTAGTTTTTAGACGGCCGCTGGACACAAACATTGACTTGTGTCCATGAATAATTTAAAAGGGACTCCCCCACGCTTAGCCGTGATCAGCTCCCCATCAGCTTCTTTCGTGATGGTTCCTCCTTTCTCACGCCCTTCCCAGACTCTGGGGAGGTCATCCGTGTTTGGATGGTGCTGTCAGGGAAAGCCGACAGTCTGACGCCGTCAGGGAGGTAGGACGGAATCACCCCGCGGGCGGTTTATCTCAGCGGCCGGCCATGAGAATGAATTTGTTAGCGCTGGTCCTCGTGAACCCCCTCGTGAACCCCCTCGTGAACCCCCTCCCAGCCGGTCAGTGGGGCTGTGGGGGCCGCCGGAGCATCTTAGGCAGGAGTCGGCTGGCCACGCTTAGGTGTTGGGACCACAGGTGGTCCTCGGAACAGCAGCACTCCTGCCACCTGGGAGCACACCAGAGTCTCCGACCTCAGCCTGGGCTGCGCGCTCGCCGGCCCCCTGGCCCACCTGCCCCTCCTGACGTGGAGCTGGCTTTACCAAATACCACTGCCTGCTCCTGGAGGAGCCATGGGAGCTCAGGGTTGGCCAGGAAGCCGCAGTGGTTGTTCAGGGAGGAGAAGACGGGACTGAGCTAGCTAGGCTGAGTTAGCGGATGCCCAAGCCTATGGCTGCGGCTTGTAGCGAGGCCGTCCTGGGGGGGGGGGGTCTGCTCTGCTTGGGCCCCTCTGCCTCCCCAGCACCCCGTGTCTTGCCACAAGCCTCCTGTCCCTCTCCAGCCCAGAGCATTCTGCCCCTCGTGTCTGCCCCTCCACCCCGCCCGCCGCTCATCCCCCTCCTTTCCCAGGCACCTCACGCTCCTGCAAGACCTCATTGGGGTCTCTCCTGCATTCAGGGTTTCCCGACATTGGCCCGACCTGCTGCAGCCACACGTCCCACTCACCCCTGCAGACTCCACTGTCCTGACGGGGGGAGGGGCACACAGCTTTCAGACCCTAAACCTCATCCCGAGTCCCCTAACGCTCCGGCCCTGGTGGCTCTGTGTCACCTCAGTGCTGCTCTCACCATGGTCTTCCTTTCGCCGCAAGATCGTATTTGCTGTGACATTTTCTGGGGCTCACGTATTACGGGCATATTGTCCGTGTTAGGGAGATGTTAAAAGGACAAGGAAGATCGTCAAACTCTCTCCAGAACCAACCACCCAGAGATAATCGCCGCTGGGAATCTGGCACAGCTTCCCCCTGACGATGCGCTCCGGAAGTCCAGTGCCTAGAGCCCGGGCCGGGGCTGAGGAGGGTCAGGCCCCAGACGGGACACAGAGCCACAGCCCCGCACCTCCTGTGGGCATCAAGGACCACACGTCACCTGTGAGCCTCTAAGTCACCACGAGGAGGTGGACGGACCTCAGGGCCCCGGGAAGCCAGCCCAATTTAAAGAGCAGAGTGTAGGGGTGGTTAGCGGTTGAGAGCTAGGGAGGGACAGGCTCCTGAGACCTGCGTCTGCCAAGGCCTCCCCCAGTGCCCAGCGCTGCTGCCGTGTGACCCCAGGCCTGGCAATCCCTGCCCTGAGGGGCTCACAGCCTGGAAGATTAGTCACAGCCATCTGGCCTGACCTGAGCCGTCCATTGGTGGCTCTGCAAAGCTGTGCACCTCTGGTCAGTCTGAGGTGACCCCTGGGTGGCCAAGTGTCCAACCAGGATGGAGGGCTGCCTGGGGGAGCAGGGAGACCGGCCAGGCTGGGGGTGCAGAGCCTGGGAGGTGGGTGGAGAAGGAGGTGGTGGGACACGCCGGGGACCTGGAGCCCCGGGGGAAGGGGGCCTCCTGGTCTCTGGGAACAGCCGGGCAAAGGCCATGCGGGAGACAGTGTAGGAGCCAGAGCCTGACGCGGGGCCAGGCGCAGCGGGCGGGGGCACTTAGGCACCCGAAGGAATCCTTGCTGCGGGGAGGGCGCTCTGGAAGTGATCTCACGAGGTTAAGTGCGTCCTTATCAAGAGGGACGGCGACACTCAGCCTGCGTGCTGTGAGTGTATCTGCGGCCCCTTCCTTCCCCAAATGGGACATAACACACAACTGCAATTATTTCTAAAATCCTAAATTGGCTTCTTTTCTCTAGGAAAATGGCCCTTGTTTCAGTTAATTCCTATCCCGGGGAAGCAGGGAGGCATGTGATCAGAGAGGAGTTGAGGCCGTGTGGGCGGCCCCCCTTGATTCTTTTATGGGAATCAAATTAAGCCAGCATTGATGGAGAACCCATGCGGGCAGGGAGGGAGGGTGGGAGCTGCAGCCCCACGGGGAGTCCCCTGCACCCCAGGGCTCACAGCCTGAGTCGCTCTGGGGTAACAGACGGAGCGCGTGCGGAGGGAGGGCCGGCCGCCGCACAGCGGTCAGGGAGAGGCCGTCAGGTCAGCGAACGTGGTCGGAGGCTGGGGGGCCGACGGGGCAGGAACCCTCAGGAGACACTGGCAGGTTGAGCAGAGTCTCCATCCACCTGTTGCCGTTCGATCCCACGAGAAGCCCTGAGCGTCGGTGGCGGCCGCCCAAGTACGCGGACGTTGGAGCTGGGGCACAGAGAGCTGGGCGGTGAACACGGCGGCTGCCGACGGCGGAGCGCCAAGCATTTAATTTAATTTTACTGGTACCTGGCAAGGTAGACATTTCTATGCCCACTTTGCAGATGAGGAGACTGAGGCCCTGAGAGAGGGGTCAGTGGCAGAGCCAGGGCTCAGACCCAGATCACAGCCAGGGTGGCGCCCGGGGACAGCGGGGCCAGAGGGGAGAACCACGGAGGGGGGAGGGGCAGAGACGCTGCCCTGTCTTTGTCCTTTGCTCTGACCCACGTGGTGGGGCCACGGAGGGATTGAGCAGAACAGTGACATGACCCTACTCACGTTTTAATAGGGTCACTCTAGCCACCATGTATAATGTGGATAATGACTGCATGGACGAGGACACATCCCCCCGACGGCGATGATCCAAGGGCAAGATGAGGGCAGCCTCCTGGGTCCATGTGCAGGAGCAGAGCAGGCGGTGAGGTTCCGGTCAGGTTCCCGATGCCACGTGAGGGTGTGGCCAGTTTGCTGACGGGTTGGGAAAGCCAGGGGTCAAGGAGGACACGGCGGGAGGGGGAAGTGGTGAGGTCTGAGCACCCGGGAAAACGGGGCTGCCACGAACAGAGAGCTGCCACGCAGCGGGAGTTGGGTTTGAGCGCAGCAAGCGTCCGCGGCTCATCTGCCCCTCCGACTGCCATGTCGTCTGCCACGCGGGTCAGAGCTTTGACGCAGCGCCCCGCGGCCCCGCATGCTGGGCCTGCTGCGTGAAATGCCCTTCTGGCCCATCGCCGGTCTTTCTCCAAGTCCTCAGCAAGCACGCCACGACCCGGCCACTTCCGTGCACGATCTCTGGTGCACCTGCCTGTCCGGGGCGGCGTCTGTCCTGCCCTCGGACACTGAGCGCCCCACGGGAGCCGCACCTCCTCCATCTCGGATGCTCGGCCTGGCGTGGGGTTTCAGAACAAGGGCTGTGGCATGAAACGAAGTTGGAACCCCAGACCTGCCGCTTTGGAGCTGTGGCCGGTGAGCCATGTGCTCGACTACTCTGAGCCTCGGTTTCCCTGTCTGTAAAACGGGGACGACGGTGGGGGCTCTAAGTGTTAGAGGAGTAAGCGAGCCAGTTCCTGTGATGTGCTTGGTGCCGGGCTTGCGCTACGGGCCGTAAGCAAACGTTACTAAAGAGAGCACGGCTCGTGCTCGCCTTGTCCCGGGGCCGCGAGGGGGGTGGATGGAGGGTGGCGGCGGCCGGGAGGAAGGCGCTGACTGACCGAGCCCGGGGGATCCCACATGGTCCGGCCCCAGCCAGCCCTCCGCTGTCAAACAGCTGAGTCTGCTCACGTGGCAGGAGTCGCTCAGCGCGAGATTTCCCCGCCGCGGGCGCGGGAGGCCTGACCTTTCAGCAGTATTTACAGTATCGACCAGCTAATTTTAGACCCGGCGTCAGCGGATAACATAGTGAAGGGGCCTTCCCCGCTGCCCCAGACAGCACTCCTGGCCACGTCACTCGCACACAGAGCACGGCCTTACTGGACGCCCGCCCTGGGCCGGGCCTGGGCATCCATGCTGTCCTCGCAGAGGGGCCAGAGAGAAGGGGTTCTTCCAAGGTGGTGGCCTGTGGGATTCGGGTCTAGGCTCTCGTCTGGCTGGATATCGGCGCCCAGGTGCCTTGACTTTCCCCGGCCCTCACCAGACACTGCAGCCCCCTCCCAGGCTCTGCTAATGCCCGGCTCCAGGCCGAGCCCCTGGTGGGGGGCCGCCTTCTCTGGGCCTCGTCCCAACAATCCGCCGCTCAGCTCTGAGCCACATCCCTCCCTGCACGGCCGGCCTGCAGCGGCAAGCAGGGGCCAACTGGATGGAGGGGGCTTTCCTGTCTGAGTCCTGCCTGGAGGAGGGGGTTTCCTGTCTGAGTCCTGCCTGGAGGAGGAGGCTTTCCTGTCTGTGTCCTGCCTGGAGGAGGCTTTCCTTATACACGGAATCGAAGGTCTCCCGTAAGGCTCAGCCACAGACCTCAACCCCCTGGGTCCCCGCAGCCCCACCGACGTGGATGCAGCAGCTGAAGGGGACCCAGGACACGGATCTGCTGTCCGTGGCCGGAGGACACGAGTGCCCCAACCACCTTGCCCACGGGAGAGAGCTGTGGGTGGAGCAGACTTCCGGGCCCTTCCCTGCCGACTGCGTTACTGAGCGGTGGGAGGGTTTCTAGCGGGAAAGACTCAGCTCCAAGGGGTCACAAACCACACGTCAACGTTCAGTGAACTTGGAGGCACCCGGAAGTGGAGGGGAGAGAGAACTTTCCGATAAGTTGCAATAATCCTGCTCGGAAGGCAGTTGCCGTGGTTACCCCAAAGTCTCCGGGGCTGTTTCTGAAGGGGGCGGGAGCCAGCAGGTGTTTGCCCAGCAAGCCCGACTGACCGTGATGGCATGGGGGGTGTGTGGTGAGTGCTGGGCCCCCCAAAACCCTCGAGGGAGCGGGGAGACCGAGGCCTGATCGCACGGCGGTCACGCCCACAGCTCTCCGAGCACCGGGCAGGCACTGTGCCAGGTGCTTGGCACCCCTATTTCACTGACCCTCGCAGCGTCTGCAGGAAGGAGGTGATAGTCCCATCAGGGGAGCAGACACTCAGGCCTTGCTGATTGCACACAATGGTCCAGCCGATCCCTGGGACTCGGAGCCCCGGGGGTGGCCACGGAGTCCATTCTGCATCAGCAAGGACAGGTCCTGGGGCCTGAAGGCAGCATGGGCGGATGGAGCTCCTGTCTGGCCGTGCTCACCTGCTCAGCGCACCTGGGCAGGCCGTCTGTCTCTATCCCTTGCACGCTCGGCCCCTCGTGCATTCGTGTTTTCCAGTTACTGGCTAATTGCGGAAACACACTTCTGTCCCTGATGGGCACCAGGACCTGTGCTGGCCCCAGAAACAGCGAGACGAAATGCCAGTCCCTGCCCTCAAGGTGCCCGTGGTCTGGAGGGGAGCACACAGGTGTATGAGCCCCCCCTGGTTTCTTCTGCGATTCAAGGAGGTGGGGAAGCTCTTGACACCCAGAGTCCAGGGCCAGCTCTCCCCGGGAAGCAAGAGGGTTTACTGAGCGTGGCCTACGACGTGGGAAAGGAACAGGCAGAGTGAGCTCAGCGCTGCTGCCTGAGAGGAGCCTGCAAGCCAGCTCGGTCCTGGTGGGAGTCGGACACTGGGCTTCTGGAACATTCTCTGAAGGATGAGCCGGCCTGTCATAACTGGACCGAACCAATCACGTGCCTGACGTGGTAGCGTGCTGTCCAAGGAGTCGGGCTTGGTGGTGGGCGTGAGGCCAGCCATGCCCAAACGATCAGCTCCCGTGAACTACCCGCACTCGGAGTCTCACACGGGCTTCCCTGGGCGGAAACACCACCCACACGTGGCTGCATGGCCGTGTTCTCGGAGCTGGGGAAGGGAGCTTGTGCAGGGTGGCCGGCCAGGGGGGAGAGCCCTGGTCACCTGGACAGAGATTCCTCCAGACGCCCTGGTGACCTTCTCCCCTGCTGTTGGCCATCTTTTCCCTGCAATAAACCACGGCCATGGGGAACAGCTCTACGTCGAGTGCAGGCATCCTTCTAGCGGATCGGTGCGCATGGAGGTGGTCTTGGGGACCCCCGGCCAGGACAGGGGAGTGAGGCTGTCAAGGGACAGCAGGGGGCGAGGGTGTTCCAGGTACCAGTAACAGCAAACTCAGGGAAGCCGGCCCACGGGAGGTGGGGGGTGTTGCCACCCCTGGAAACGTTGGGGAGGTCACGTCCACCAGGCAAGGTGCCCTGGTCTGATCTCAGAGCAGAGGGAAGCACCAGGTGCAGGTAGAAAAGGAAACAACAGTCTAGGATTTCCCGGCGTAGCCCGTCGTCCCCGAGACCTGGGGCAGCCACGTGGTCTCTGGCGTAAGCAGGGAGTGTGGGGGAGTCGTGCCTGCGTCGGGAAGGTGGGGGACGGAAGCAAATGTGTGTTGAACGCCTCGCAGAGTATCTCACACGTGCTTCGGGCACAGAGGCCACAGGTTTGTTTCCTTCTGAAATTGGGCCAGATTCAGCCGCACTGAAGCTCCCTTGCGGGTTCCTCGGGGATCCCAGGATGTCTGCTTCCTCCTCCCCGTGAGCTCGGCAGGTGTTGAAAGGTGCATTTGAAGGCAGAGGGTCAGCTCTCCAGCTGCTTCCGCAGTTTCAGAAATCTGCCTAAGGCTCCCCTCGTCTGGACCCGCTCCCAGCAGGTGCGTCTGACCCTGGAGTCCGCTCCCACCACCTCCAGGCAGGCGAGAGCCTCACCGCCCTCATTCTGAGCCCGTTGGCTCATCTACGCGTCCACTCCCACGTCTGTCCACCCGACAGACCGTCCGCTGAGTCCCCGCGAGGGGTCAGGTAGCTGGCCGGGCACGAAGGACACAGGGACACGTCTGGCACTGGACACAGCCCACAGCCTGCCTGTCTTGCCTCTTCCACGCCCCACTTTGCTAATCCATCGATTCAACAAGTTTCTGTGGCGGTCACCCTGCCGGGAGCCCTGGACGCAGCAGACAGCAAGGCCAATGTGCCTCCTGCCTTTCATGAATGAGCACTGATTACTTTCGGGAGCCGCTAATCTGGGTGAGCCAGACGTGAGGTCAGGGGATGCAGGGGTGGGGGACGGGGGCCGGCGCTGCGGGGATACACGCCGTGAAGGGGCAGGCGCCTCCGGAGCCCATGGCGGGGACCGACCTTGGTCGGTTTTGTATTCGTTTTTAATGCGATAAAATATCCATAACATAACATTTGCTGTTTTAGCCATTTTTAAGTGTACAATTCAGGGCATTAATTACATGCACAGTGTCGTGCACGTGTGACCTGTCTCAGTTTCCCAAACTTGCTCGTCTTCCTGAACCGCAGCTCTGATCCCAAGAACAGTCACGTCCCTGTCCCTGCTCCCCCTGCAGCCGCTACTGGTCTCTGATGTGGACGCCCTGCCCCCCGTGACTTGGCTGATTCTAGAGACATCGTGTCCGTGGACTCACACACAGTCTGTCCTTTTGCGGTTCCCGCGTGTTGGAGCACGGGTCAGAGCCCGTGAGCCCCACGGCACAGATGCACCACGTTTTGTTCACCCGCCCCTCGGTCAGTGCACCTGGAGCTCTTTCCGTCTTTTGGCGGCTGAGAATACGCACGTGAAGCCTCCGCGTGACTCCCTGTTTTCAGCTATATGGTCTTTTATGCTTGGATTTAGGTGCACGGAATCGGATGAAACACAATCCTCGTGTCATTTCACGGCCTTCCTGGCCACCCCTGCCTCCAAACCCATTCGCTGAGTCCTCAACCCCGAGTGACTGTATTTGGAGACGAGGTTGTCAGGGTTCCCTCAGGTGTGGCGTCTGTGTAAGAAGACGACAGGACGTGGGAGGGTCGCTCGCGGAGGGAGGCCATGGGAGCGCACGGGGAGCCGGCGGTCTCAGACCTCCTGTGTCTGGAACCATGGGGAAACGCACCTGCGGAGGCCGCGCCCCCACAGGTAGCCTTGTTACACCGGCCCGAGCAGAATTAGTTCACGCACACGTTTGTCTTTGGTTCACCTGGGACCCGGCTTGATGAAGGAATTACCAGTTACGCGGCTGCCGCTTGTTTCCGTGGTCATAGTGTAGCTTTCACTGAGACTAGTGTCTGGGCGTGTTCTGTCTTCTTCCCGCGAGAACTCGCCTTACTGGGGACGAGGGGGGTGTGGGCGTCAGGGTGCATTTCCTCCTGTAGGATCTGCACACGGACACTCACAGCCGCTTTATTCCGCATCGCCCAAACTCGGAAGCCACCGACGTGTCCTTCAGTGGCTCCGTGGATGGACAGACAACAGGGTATTAGCACGAAACAGACACGCGCTGGGGCCACGAGAAGACACGGAGGGGCGCAAAGTGCTTATCGCAGCCAGTCTGAAAAGGCCCAGCGTGCACCGTGGCCTCTGGGTGCTGCCGTGGCCGTGCGGGGTTCGTCTGTGGTGATGCACGCCCCACCCCGACGGGGGCTTGATAACGGGGGGCCGCTGCCTGTGGGGCACGCGGTAGAGGCGGACTGTTGCACCTTCCGCTCGGTCATGCCCTGAAGCAAACCCTATTCTAACAATTAGAGGCTGTGTTGTCGAACGTTCTCTCTGATCCTCAGAGACATTTGTCGCACTCGGTAGGTCCCTCCGTGCGGGAGGCCTGCTCCGGCCTGAGACGCCGCGGGACGGGTGGGGGTGCATCCGCAGGAATCGGGGGTCGGTACCAGCAAGCCGCTCGTGAAACAGGCCGAAAGCCTCCTGTTCCCCCTGGTTTCTGGCCACATAAACCCACATGTTTGTCTTTATCTGTACTTTTTATATTATTTCACAACTGGTTCAAAATCTGAGAGGGATACCATTTATCTACTATTTTATTTTATTTTTTAGGTTTTTATTTATTTGACAGAGAGAGCACGAGCAGGGGGAGAGGCAGAGGGGGAAGCAGGCTCCCCGCTGAGCAGGGAGCCCGATGCGGGACTCGATCCCAGGACCCGAAGATCATGACCTGAGCCGAAGGCAGACGCTTCACCCACTGAGCCACCCAGGCGCCCTGGGGTACCATTTATTAAGAATTTCCTCAAAGATCCTCATTATTCGTTCCATTGGGGGAGAAAAAACAACAGCTAGAATTCGGGAAGCCAAACACCAATGTGGAAGGTTCGGGGCAGCCAGAGCCCACGGCTGTGACCTTGGTGGTTTCCAGAGGCTCTGATCAGGCCGTGGGTTTTCTACAGATGGATGGTCGTCTTTCGACACTTCCCATGTGGGCTGAAAGGTCATGCCGCAGGCCGTGTGATACGTGGACCACGTGACCGCCTTCTGACGCGTTGCAGCAAAAACTGGGGCCTGGGAACAGCCTGGGGGCACCCTAGTCCCACTGGGCTTTTGAAGCTGAGCCAAAGGAGAGTAAGGTGGGGTGCCCTGGTTCCTGACCGCTGCATCAGACCTGGCTGACGGGCACGGCTGGGGGTGCTGGCTGGACCCCCGTCCCCCTCCCTGCGGCCGGCTCACCCCCAAAAGGATGGAAACTCGGCTGGGGGAGAAGGCAGCGCCTCGGACACCTTGCTTCGTGACGGGGACCAGGAAGAGGTGCGTCGGGCTGGATTCACCTGCATCTCGCTTCGTGGGAGCCATGGCCCCCGGAGTCCATGGGCTGAGTCTGCTTAGTCCCGGGAGTCCCTGCCGAGCACAGCCTTTTTCTTCTTCTGCACCCTCACCTGGCAGGGATCGTAAGGGAGGTGGGGTCAGTTCTGGAAACACCTTTGATGACGAGAACCCCGCCCACCGCTGCACCCTCAGCCCACGGGGTCAGGGCCACGGAGCAGATTCTGCTCCTCTCTTTGGTCTGAGGACCCAAGTGAATAATTCAGGAGTGTCTCCGCTCCTCCAGCGTGTTTGGCGGCGGTAATTAAGCTAAGGTTCTGCTGGGAATGCCGTGTTTCCAGTGTTTCCGGACCTCTGACCCCGGTGAATTTAATTCTGCTCCTTTCATAATTTCTGGGAGTATAGATTCTGTCGAGTGAGCCGTTCCCTCCTGCGGAAATGAACTTAGACCCTGAAGCAGCCACTGCATATTCAGGAAGACGGAGCCCTGCTGGGCTTGGGCGCAGGCGGGAGCGGTAAGCTGCGTGCTCTGGAGGCAGCTGGGGGCCGGGCGACCCTGCCTGCGTGTGCGGGGCTGGGGGCAGGTGGGCTGCCCCGGACAGAAGAACTGCCTGCCCGAGATTGCACGGTGATCAGGGCTGGAAAGGCAAGCCCCTCCTCCATCATTCATGCCTTCCTTTATGCAACAAAGTTTATATTCCAGGCACTGGACTGGGTACAGGAGAAGGCAAAGATGAGAAATGCATGGTCCTCGAGGGGTCCCTTATGGCCGTTGAGGGAAACATAGATGCACGTGGAAGACAGGTATAGTGGGATCAAGGCGCTCGGAGCATAAGGTCATCCTGTAGTCTGGACTCTACTGAGGAACACCTGACCCTGGAGGGGTTCAAGCCCCCCTCTGCAGAGCCTTGGAACTGAATCAGGAGGCTTGCCGTGGCTAGAGCCATCAGAAAAAGTTAAGGGGGAGGAAATGGGTTTCTACCTTGTGGCTGAGTTGAGGAAGATGCTGGACTGCAGAGAGACAGAGAAAGAGACGGAGGGTCAGAGAGGGAGGAAGGGGAATGAGGCCCTTCCTCAGACAAAAACAGGAGTTAAGTGGGAGCTTCCTGTATTTCCGGGGTTAGATTCCGGGCCCCACTGTGGGGTCCTTGGGGTTCTGTAGGACGCCCCATGTTCTCACAACCAGACCTGCTTTTGGCCTAAGCTAGCCGGAGCGGGCTTCTGACGCTCGCAGACAGAGGTGTCGACCACGATTGTGCTGAGCTGGCTCGGGTGTGTGTCGGGCAAGAGGGGCGGCCCGGGGGCTGGGGCGGGGGGATGCCGCATCTCCTGAGAGGGGAAGGCTTATCAGAGGATCCTGTTACATCCCCGTCTCGGGGAGGAACGGCGGGGACAAACACAGGCAAACAGTCGTTGTGCCGCACGCTCTCCTAAGTGCTCCGGGAGGGTCTGCAGATAGGCCTGGGGGGCGGCCTGGGAAGCAGACACAGCATGATCCCATTTCTCAGATGGGAAACTGAGGCCGCCAGGGGCCATGTTGCTCAACCACGGCCAGGCGACTCAGAAGCAGGAGGGCAGAGATCTGCACCGAGGACCCTGGCTTGTCCTGCCGTGGGCCTGGGGGACTTCCGGCCAGCCCCGCCCCCCAGGTTTATCCCACGGACAAGCGACAAGGAGCAGGCAGCCTGGGCCTCCCACTAAGGATGGTGGCTCCGGGCACCACTGCACAATTTGCAGGGCCTGGCACAGAGTGAGAATGTGGGAGACCCCTGTTTGCACATGGTCAAGAGTTTCAAGGGGACACCATTAAAGCAGGTGCTGCCCTTCCGACCTCGGGCTGCCCAGGAAGGCGGCCTGGGGCCTGGGCAGCCGCAGCACCGTTTCCTGCCTGGGGCTCAGCAGGGAGCATGGCGGGTGTTGCAGCCCCGCTGAGGACAGGCCGGGCCCTTCGTGCAAGGCTGGAGGGCTTGGCTTTCATCCTGGAGGGGCCCGGGAGCCAGCGGAGGGTTCCGAGGGACCGGGCGATCCGCTCTGAGTTTGTGCTCTCGCAAGGCTGGTGGCTGAGAGCGCGACGAGGGGGGAGGGCGTCATTGCTAAGCGGAATTCTGACGGGGATGTCTCTATGCGGGCTGCTCAGGACCTTTGGACGGTGTGGAGGGTCCAGCCGAGAAAGTTCAGAGGCCGAGGTGGGGAAGGACGCATTGAGGGGATGTTGAAGCCATTAACACGGTATTTTTGAAAAAGTCTCAGCTGGTGGAAAATATTTAAATAGAAGTCATTAGTGAGCATATTTCTGAAGCCAACAGTGCCTAATAAGCCAAAATTGCTTTCCCTAAAAACGAAACCTATTGAAGGTTTTCAGCCCCCTTTCTGAAGTGCTCAATAAGGGAGGGAAAAAAATCCATAGCTCTCCCTGGATGGAAATTGCTGAGAGGCGGGAGCGCTTTCTGGTTCGGCATTGTCCAACCACAGTGATACAAATTAGCCCTTGAGGGTAATTTATGTCTCGGAGAGGAGTTCGGAAATGGGTCTGCTCGGAGCTAAAAGCATCGTAAATAAGCTGTGGCAGCTGCAATGGGGGACTGCAGCCTGGCCTCCCCGCCTCCTGGCCTCCCTGCGGGACACTCAGGGCCTGCCCCACCTGGCCGGGGGGCGCACCCCAGCCAGGCCATGCCCACCACCTCCTGGGCGTCCAGGCCTCCTCCAGGGGCCCCAGAGAAGGCTACGGGCAGAGCCAGGACTGCTGTGGGCTGCTTAGGTCGTCACTGGGGGCTGGGACAGTGGAGGAGCCCAAGACTGGTAAGAACGAAGTCCCGGTGTTAGGATCCCCGCAAACACACAGACAAAACCGTCTGGGTGAATGTGTGTGTGTGCTTGTGGGGACGCGTCTGCCTGTGTGCCCGTGTGTGTCTGTGTTGGGACTGGGGGCACCCGACCCAGCCTGGGGGAGTTGGAGAACGTAACCCGGGGCTTGACGCTCGGTCACGTTCTGGGCGGGGCTGGCACAAGGTGGGTAGCAGGTCTGGCTGGATCAGGCCGGGTCTGGCTCCTGGGTCCCCACCTTGTAGGACCTCGCAGGATCCCGAGGTGGGGGGCGACTTGTCCCGATCTGCAAGTTAGAGAATGTAAACGCCCATATTGAAGATGAGATGATTTTTCCCCACCTTTTCCCTCAGAAAAGATTCTCCGGAAGTCTGTCGTGTAACAAACAGGACACTGTCTGGGTTCCTGGGAAGACGTGGTGGCCTGAGACCCCCCAGTCTGTCGGCCAAAAAACGGAAGGAGGGGCGCCTGGGTGGCACAGTGGTTAAGCATCTGCCTTCGGCTCAGGGCGTGATCCTGGCGTTCCGGGATCGAGCCCCACATCAGGCTCCTCCGCTATGAGCCTGCTTCTTCCTCTCCCACTCCCCCTGCTTGTGTTCCCTCTCTCGCTGGCTGTCTCTATCTCTGTCAAATAAATAATAAAATCTTTAAAAAAAAAAAAAAACAAAAACGGAAGGAAACAAAGAAACTGAATGCCGACGGGTAATCAATTACTCCTGGGAGTCTGTCCCCAGGACTGTCGGGAACTCTAGGAGCAGGACTTGGAGAGGTTGTCTCCACGAAGACAAGAACGGCAGGCTCTTCTGAGGAGACGGCCCCAGTGACGGGGGTGAGGGGCTGCCTGTCTGCAGGGAGGTGTGGGGATGGCCACGGCGGGACGCGGGTCCAGAGCCGGGGAGCCTGACCTGCAGGGAGGGAGGGGGGAGGCAGGCTGGCGAGGGTCCCGGGGGTCACTGAGGGGCCGCGTCTGCGTGGAGTCAGCAAAGTCTGCCTGGAAATCGAGGTGGCAGGGATTTCGTGGCTCCTGGTACTTGCTGTCACTTTCCACGTCCCTGTTCCTTGGAGCTCGGGGGGAGCCTGACACGCACCCGAGCCCGGCCATCCGTCCCTCCAGGGCAGGCGGGTCCAGGCTGGGGACTTGGTGGGGGTGGGCGTGCGGAGCTGCCGCTGGCCTGGGGACGCCAAGGGGAGTCGGCGGCCGGGGAATCTGTCTTAATCTCAGCCTGAGATTCTGTGGGCCAAACTCACACACACAGAACCACACAGAGAGGGCCCCATGCTCCCACCTCGGCTGCCATGACCGGAGGCGGGCCTCGGGCTGTGGTCGGTCAGGTGAGTCAGGACCCCGGCCCCCTGGCTTGCCCACACCCCATTTCCAGCCCCTGGTGGAGAGCTTCCTGCGGCCCTGGGACAGAGGTCAGGTTGCGGTGAGCTCCCCGCTCACCTGCCAGCGAGGCAACTTCTCAGCCTCCCCATCCGTCCAGGTGCACGTGCAGCCTGCACCGGCTGCCAGCACAGCTGTCACCCCCGACCGCCCCTCCCTGTCCCTGCTCCAGGACCCCCTCCCTCCCCGCTCCTGCTCCCCTGAGCCGGTGCAGGGGGGTCGGCTGGCCTGCTGGAGCTACAGACACATCCTCCCTCCCTGCGTGGACGTGCCCCTGCCCACATACCACCCACGGAGGACGGCGCGTGCCTCCAGGTTCCAGGGAGGCAGCACCCCGACCCTCAGCCCTGCCCGGGAGTCCGAGTCGAGCACCAAAAGCAGATAGGAACCCAATGGGCACCCGAATGAGGACATAACTGCAAAGGGTCCTAACACGTCGGGAGGAAGTCACGCACGGGGTGGGGGCACGGGCTCATCTCCCTTCTTCCTCCTCAGCCCCACTCTCCAGATGGGAAGACCGAGGCTCAGGGAGGGGAGCAGAGCCGCCGGGCCAGAGCCTCGGCCTCCGTGTTTCTGCCCCTCCTTAGCACAAGGTCCCCCCTCGGGTCGCACTGGGGAACACACACAAAGGGAAACGGAAGGAACTAGAACGCGGGGACTCATCACCCAGTGAGCCTGCCCCGAGCTCCGGCGCACAACCCGTGTGGAACAGCTCTCCCCTCTCCCCATGTCCTGGTCCCTCCATGCAGCCACAGACCCCGCAGAGAGAGGCGGCCTTCCTGCCCCTCTGGTCCCCTGGATGCTGGCGGTGACATTGACCACATCCCCTATGACTCAACAGCGTCCTTCCCATAAAACTCCGTCGTACCCGAGATGGGGGACGGCACGTGCACGTGGCCATGAGGCGGTGGCCGGGGAAGGAGGCCAGAAGCTTCTCTGGACAGAGGACTGCGTGCTGCCCCTGCACGCCCCTGGGTGGGGTGGGGGTGGACAGGAGTGTGGCTGCGGGGGACGGGGAGCTCTTCCACTGCCTGGCTGTGCCATCTGGGCTCAGCCAGGAGCCCCTCTGAGCCCGTGTGCTCATCTGTAAAGCGTTGTAGGTTTGCGGGGACAATGGCCTAGCGGGGCACCAAGCCCGGGCTCCTTCCCCTCCAGCGGGCTAGCGGGAGGCAGTGGGTGCCACGGTGCTGTCTGGGCAGCGAGGCTGGGGACGGGTCACACACAGACCCCCAAGCCTCCTGCCCCGGCCCCTGTGTCTCCCCATCCTGGCTTCTACTCAAGCACAGGCTGGGGGGGCCCCGGTGGGCAGGGAGCGTGCCCTCGAGAGCGCCAAGACGTCTGGGAGCGTTTCCTGTGCCCCTTGCCACAGCGGGCTCACTGCTTTCCTCGTGGGAGGGCCATGTGGGTGGATGAATGGGGGCCCCATGTGGGGCGGGAGAGGGGCAGGCCCCGGGGGAGGTGGGGAGGGGACAGAGGGCCAGGGGACGGGCAGACCCTGTCCTGAGGGGTTCATTTCAGCCACTGCCAGCCCCTGGTCGGGTGGGATTTCTTCCATGGAGGCCTCCCCTTCTTTTCCCCTTTCCTCAGGACGCTGCCAGGTGTCCGGTAACAGAGCTTGGCCAGGGAGCCTCACACACCGAGAGACGGTGTCCACTACCCTCCGAACCCCCCAGACTGAGACGAGCCCGCCAGACTGTCTCCGGGGCCCCCAGTGGGACCCCCCCAAGGCTGTCAAGGTCACCCGGTGCTCCAAGGGGCAGCAGAGGGAGGGTGCGTGCGAGCTCGCCGCGGTCTTTGCAGCTCTTCTGTTCCCCTGCCATTATTTCAGAGCAAGATGTGTATTGACGTGAACACACTTCCTTTTGCGCACCTGACCTCGAGACCCCTCACGCGTCCTGGGCCTCTGATGAGTGACGCATAGGGACGTTCGTGGGAACGGGAGAGAGACGGGGAGTTCCTTCTGCTGGGCACCCCCGTGAGGATCCCCCATGCCGTCCTCCAGCCCCAGGTCTGCTCCCCGCCCTCCACCTTCCACCTGACGGAGGACCCCGTAAGCTCTACAATCGACCCAAACCCTGATGTCCCCCCTCGGTGGCCCCTCGGTGCCTTCTGTCCCTCAGCCCTGCCCAGTTGGGGCCTCCACGGTGACGGGAGGGCGACGGGCTCGGGCAGGTATAAACCCAACCCAGTAAACCTTATTCCTGCACCTGCCACGTCAGAGCCCACGCCAGGGTCCGTCGGGGTTACCGTAACCACCGCCAGAGGGAAGAGTCACACCCTTTGCCAGGACCCATGCCCCGGAACCTTCTCGCTGTTTCTCAGATTAGGAGACTCCCCAGGGGCGGGGGGAAGGACGAGATTTGCCCAACTAGAGAAGCAGGGCTGACCCTGAAGCAGGCCCCTTCTGTCCTCCTGCGTCTCTTTAAGAAAGGCCGTCTGTACCAACCGGGCCACATGTCCGTCTTACAGAGAGGCAAGCCGGGGCCGGGAGGAGCAGCTCTGCGTGAGGCCGGGCCGCCTGCTCAGGTCAGACCAGAAGGGAACGCAGGCTTCCTCCTCCTGCTGAGCTCTGGGCCCCCTCCGCGGCCCCCGCACCCCATAAACTCTGGGGCCCCTCTGGCCAGGCCCGCAAGCCCAGCTGCCCCGGCACAGAGCTGGGGCCGCAGTTCTGGGCTGTGTCCCCCGTGGAGGCTCTCTGAGGCCCAGCTGCGGCCCCTCCTCACGGGAGAGGCCAGCACACGGGCAGCCCAGCGAAGCGCTGAGCCCAGCCCGGGTTCTGAGTGCGCAGAGTGGGCCCCGGGCAGCTCATGGCACTGTGAAACCAGCACAGGAGGGAAGAAGCTGCAACCCCCCCTTCCCCCTTGTCGCCAGGGGGTCCCTCCACGGGAGCATGAGGCAGCCCTCCCAGGCCACTCTGGGGCGGTGGAGCTGGTCGGCCTGTGGGCCTGAGGCCCCTGGAGCAGCGGCCGAGGGCTCCGTGGTCAGAGCAGGGTGCTTGGAAGCAGGTGGCCAGGCGCTGCTGCCTCGTCATCCCGCCATGGCCCATAGCAGGGGGACCCAGCTCCGTGAGCCATCCACACTCGCCCCCACTGCGGGGTCTCGCTGGCGGCCTGCAGAGTCTCCCAGATGACTGCAAGAGGGCTGGACCCACAGGGGATCAGTCTGTGACCTGCGCGGGAGGGAGCAGTCTCTGAATTCCTGGGAAGCGCGGCGGCTGACCACTGGGGACCCGCTCGGATTCATTAAAAATATGTCATGCTAGACTTACTGCATTTTTAAAAATCAATCAATTATTTATTTAATAAATATTTAGTGAGCTTGCCTATGTGCCAAGAATTAAGCTAGACCCTGAGGGTAGAGCTGTGAACGAGACAGAAAGTTCCCTGGCTCTCTGGTGGCTGACATTCCAGCTGTGGGGGCCCGTGAGGGTCCGGAAGGAGACGACACACAAAAACACCCGTGCCCCAGGTCACAATGGGGTGACGTGTGTTCTGCAGCCCAGGGAACTGGCCAGCGAGGTGGGTGCTGGGACGTCAGGGTGGCCTCACTGGTGGGGGGGTGCATGCCACGAGCCTGGTGGATCAAGAAAGCACCACATGTGGCATTTCTGGGTCATAGAAGCTTGGGAGAAAGCTCTGCATATGATATTTGCTAAGATGCATTATACGTTTTTTCTGTGGCAGTCCACGTGCTACGCACGCCACATGCATTTTATGGATCCTCGCAAGAGCCCGGTGATGGGTGCATTTCTCTATTTCATAGGTAAACACAGTGAGGCTCAGAGAGGTGCTGAGTTTCTCAAGGTGGGAGGGGAGGCGTGGAGCTGGGACCGAGCCCCTGCCCGGGCTGGTCACCCTGTGGCTATGACCACCAGGCTGCCTCCGTCAAGGCAGGGCAGAAACGGGGTGATGGCTCACACGTTACTGAGTATTTCCTGAGCTGGAGGACTAGGTGGCCGTCTGTGGAGCGGCAGGGCCAGGGTGGTGGCTCAGGCTGGGTCAGCAGCCCCCAGTGCCCGCGAGAGTCAGTGATCTGAATGAGGGCTCAGCTGACCAGTCACGGTCCAGCCTCCTCTGCAGCCACCACCGACCTCACATGAGCCACGTCAAATTACCAGTAGCTCCTCCAACACACGCGTGTTTCATGCCTTCCTACCCTCACACAGGACGCCTGCCCTGCCTGGAATGGCCCGTGCTCCCTACAACCCAGATGATGCCTACTTCCCCTTTAAGAGTCAGCTGAAATGTCACCTCCTCCATGAAGCCTTCCCTGAATTCCCCCAAACTTTTGGTGTCGTGCACATAAATGCGTACACAGCTACTTGCCCTCCCAGCAGCCAGCACCCTGCTTGTGCTCTGCTGTCACCAGAGGAACAATTTTGACCACGTGGTGCTGTGCTTGAAGCTATAAGCACCCCAACTGATACAGCAGAGCTCCTTGTTTGTGGCACATTCCCCTTTCGGTGTGTTCCCTTGTCCAGTTCTCCACACTGGAAACTCCTTGGAGGGACGGCCTTTTCTTTTCAAAGAGTCTTCAGTGTTCAACACAAAACCTAATGCAATGGGTGCCTTGCTCAGTGAATAAGTGAAAGGATGGATGGAAGGATGGATGGATGGATGGATGGATGGATGGATGGATGGAAGGATGGATGGGTGGATGGGTAGATGGAAGGATGGATGGATGGAAGGATGGATGGGTGGATGGAAGGTAGGTAGGATGAATAGATGGGTGAATGGATGGATAAAAAGAAGGATGGATGGATGAATGGATGGATGGAAGGAAGGAAGGAAGGATAAGCCAGCAGGTAATACGAAGCGAGGAGGCAATGTAAATACTTGGGGTCCAATCACTGGGATCCACAAAGAGAAGCAGATGGATTCAAAAACCAAACACAGAGGCAGGATTGAAGTGGGAGCAGATGGTCTGGTCCCTAGTTCCAGACCTGCAGGGGAGTGGGAGGCAGTGCTTTCCTCAGTGGTAACCGGACGTGTCAGTTCCACTCTGGGACCACCACAAAGGTCCCTGCAGTATTAGGGATGTGGACAAAGATGGCGTCAGGACAGCTGTCAAACAGTCCCAGCTACGCAGACGTGACAGCTGTGAGACAGAGCTGTTTGGGGGCTGGGAGTGGCTCCGCTGTCAGGCCTAGTCCAGCAGGCCTCCCCATGTCCTCTTACCTGTCACCACTGACACAGAAGAGGCCCTCATCCCAACCCTGGCCATCTGGATGCCTTACAGGTGGCCTATGCCCCGTATCCAAGCCCTTCTCCACCACTTCCTGGACTCTGTCACCCTCCTTCCTTGTCCACGTCTTGCCCAGAGTCAGCAGATGCTCCTGCCTGTCTCCCACGCCCCTGGAGGGCTTTGCACAGCAGGTGCCGTGTGGCATTGGGCACAGAAATGGCACAGACACCCAGCAGACCCTTCTTCTCTTTCTTGAGGCAATTCTCCACCATGGAAGCAGCCACACAGACGTCTCAGCGTGAATCCTGTCCCAAGTGACCTCCCAGTGCAGCCAGGCTGAAGCACCCCGGGGCTCTGCTTGCTGTGAGCGTTGGGCACTCATCCACCTTGGGGCGTCAGGAGCTTCCTCTCTAAAATGGGCACGTAAAGGCAGCCACTGGCTTATGGTGAGTCTCCAGTGAGATAAAGGGAAGAAGGCAGCCGGGGCCGGCGTCGCCAGCATCACCACGTGCAAACATTTGCAGTGTGTAAGGGCTGTGCATGGGGGATATTCTGCAAAGCCAGAAATGCCGGAGCAGCACAGACGTGTCTCTCACCCTGGTACCCTCACCGAGTGTCCCCACGGCTCCAGAGACGACCAACTCTGTTCTAAGTCTGGGGCTTGGCTGTGTGAACTTAAGCAAGCCCCCTTCCCCTCTGGGTGCCACTTGACTGACCTTCCCAAAGCGGGGCTCTGACGGGTCTGAGTCTAATCCCTTCCTTCCCCGCCCTGCACCTGTTGAAAACAGGCTCTTCTGAGTCTTGCCAAGCAGCTCTGCCCCTAGTGGTCGTCAGAGGCATGAAACTCCCTTTCGGGAAGAGGGGGTTAGAGCCACGCCACCGACACCTGCTCCCGCAGCCTCTGCTGGTCCTCAGCCTCCTGGAGCATCTCAGCGGCCAGCCCTGGTGAGGACAGCCCCCGCCCCATGCACCTGCAGGGGTGGCACTGTGGCTCGGGGACTTCTGAGGAGCGGGGGCAGGGGAGAGGCTTGGGCGGGAAATCCTTAGGGCTGGATCCAGCCCTTGTTTAAAGAGGGGGATTGTGGATAGGAGTGTGTTTGCACACCTGAGTGTCTGTATGGGTGCCTGTCGCCGCGTGCGCGTGCACAACTGTGGGTCAGTGCCCCGTGGGACTCCATGCAAGTGTGGTACTGCTTCCGTGGGCGACTGTATGGAGGCGTGGGTCAGTCCCTGCGTGTCGGTGTGGGGCAGCGTGGTAGCTGGTGGCGGTGCCCTGAGCACGCAGGCTCAGTGGGAGAAAGGGTCCATGGATTTGCCCGTGGGTGGTGCCTCTGTGTGTGGCTGTCTCCGTGTGTCTGTGCATGAGGACGTGGGCGTCCGCGTCCAGCTGTGGATGGGACGGTGAGCCAGTGTGTGTCTGACTGTGTGTTGGTATCAGAGTACCAAAGTGTGTGTGCCTGCCAGTGTCCCGCGCTGTTTGTGAGTGGGACAGAGCCCGGTGTGTGTGTGTGTGTGTGTGTGTGTGTGTGTGAGCGAGCGTGGGCGTCAGCGTGGCTGCGAAGCAGTGATTCAGTGTCTCCATCAGACGTGTGTCGGTCCCTGTGTGTCTGAGTGAGTGTGCACACGCGTGTCAGGGTGTGAGCGCCAATGCACCCTCGGGTGTGTGCATCACGCCAGTGGGGTGTGTGCGTGCGTCTGCGCGCGTGGGCAGCACACGCGTGTCCCTCGCCCCGCCCGGGTGCACCGGCCTGCGGGCCAGCCCAGGGTGCGGCCCCCGCCCCCAGCCCGACCCCTCCCACGCGGCGGGCAGCGGCGGGCGCGGGCGCCTCTAGGACCCGGCGGCTGCCGGCCGCTGTCCCCGGGCCGCGCGAGTGAGCATGTGCAGAGCCCGCCGCCCCCCGCCGCCCGCTCCGCCCGCCCGGCGCCCGCCCGCGCCGCCCGCTCCGCCGGACGCCCGCAGCCCCGGGAGCCTGGCGGCGGCGCCCTGTTCCTCCGGGGCGCGTCGGGCCGCTCGCGGGGGCGCCGGGGCTCGGGCGCTGCGGGGCTGCGGGCTCAGCGCCCAGGAGCGGGCGCGTGGCCGCCGGAGCGGACGCCCCAGCCGGCCGCGCTCGCGGGGTGAGTGCTGTCTCCCGGGCGCCCCGCCGGGACCCCCTCCAGGACCCCCGCGCGGGCGGCGGGCGGGCTCCTTCCCAGACGCCCGCGAACAAGTTTGTGTAGACGCGGCCGGAGCGCGGCGGGGCTGCACCTGCTCCGGCTGGCTCGGGGCGGCCGGCTGGGGGCGCCTCTGGGGCCGGGAGGGGAGTGTGGGTGCGCGCGTGGGGGCCGCGCTGGGGGGGGGGCGGGGCGGCCGGGGGTGCACCTGCTCCGGCGCGGGGCGGCCGGCCGGGGAGGGGAGTGGGTGCGCGCGTGGGGGCCGCGCTGGGGGGCACCCCGGCGTGGACGGGGGCGCGCAGTCCCACCCCCCGGAATCCTCAGCCACTGCCCGTTTCCACGGAGGGAGAGACGGGTCGGCCGGGCAGGGGGCGGGCACGGGGTTTGGGGTGCGCGCTGCTTCTCTCGGGAGGAGCCGTGTACCCGGAGCCAGCTCCCCCCCTCTCCGCGGCCGGGCGAGGCTTCCGGTCAGCGGAGGGTTCTCTCTCGGTGAACTTGAACGGAGGCAGAGGCAAAGGCGAAACGTATGTATTCATGTGTTTTGTCCGCAGAATTACCCCAAGTAGTGCTTTGCGTCTCCCTAGGTGGGGACGGAGACAGGACTGGAGGCTGCTAATTGCGTTTTTCTTGTACGTCCGGAGCCTCTGGGTGGCCCGGCTGGGGGTCTGTTTTCTGAGCAACCGTGCCGCTGCTTGGCAGAGGGAGGCAGGGGCGCAGAGGGACGCCGGTCCTTGTCTGAGCAGGGGGAGGCCGGACACCAGGGTTCGGCTCCCACAGCCCTGCCCCGGGGTTGGGATCCAGCTGCTGCCCTCCGGCCCTTCCAGGGCGGCTCTGGAGGTGGACAGATTGGGAACTCCACTGTACTTTTCTGACGGACAGCATCACTTGCCACCACCCCCTCCGGTCGCTGGAACGGCCTGCTGCAGTTCAGGGAGGCGCTGGGGCTGTCCCAGGTTGGGACGCCATGGCTCCCATCTGGAGATGGGGCCTTTTGTTTTCTCCTCTGAATTGCCTGGGGTATCGGGCTAGGGAAGAGAGGGCTGGTGGGGAGGGAGAGCGGAGGGAAAAGCTGGCGGGCTCTTCTGTCTGCAGCAGCCCCCTTCCTGCCCCTTGCAGGGGCTGGAGAGGGGGCCAGGGGAGCGTCCCCCCACATACCCTTGGCTCAGGTCTCAGAAGCCCCTTGGAGGAGGTGTCCCAGTGGGCCGCCAGGGCCCCGGGGTTCTATGAGGAGTAGCAGTTGTGTTGGTCCGAGAGCACGTGTGTTGGTGTCCCAAGCACATTCGCTATCACAGCAGCTTGGCGGGCGGCTGGGTTGGTGGGCTGTGCCCGGCGGCCCCATGCGCCCCAGGAGGAGCCCCGTGGCCCTCACCTGCGGCTGCACCCTCCCATGCTCAGCAGGAGCATTTCCAAGGTCCTCTGGAAGAATGCTTGCTGTGGGGGTGAGGGGACCCCTCTTTTCAGCAGGGGTAGGAGCCCTATGGGGTGTGGCCCGTGGCACATACCGGCTGGAAGTGAAGGGAGGCTTGGATTAGGCAGAAGGCCGGACCCCATGCCTTCCCTCCTGTCTGCCTCATCAGGCAGGAGTGGGTATTCTGGGCCACCAGTTGGTCGCTGCTAAACCCTGAGTCTAGCCAGGTCAGGTAAGGCCCAGCACTGAGGACAGAGTCACGAAGCTGGCTCCCTGGGCGCCGGCCTGCAAGGGCTCCCCATGCCTGGAGGCCAGGACTGACTCCTGCTGAGCAGCGCTCTTGCAAGGGCTGGTTCCCTGTAGACACCCCCGGCTGATGCTCCCGTCCGGCGCAGACCCCGGTCAGCCGCGGTGAGACCAGTTCCCCTGACTCTCTCTCTGGAGCTACCCCGAGCTCAGGCCCCGGGAGCTGCGGACAGAGTGGGGTTTAAGCCATCAGGGCCTTTATCCATGAGATGCGTGTGATTGTCACACCCCCCAGGCGGGGCAGGCCCTGCTCATCTGGGAAGGGGGTACGTGAACATGGCTGTGCCTACCCTCTCCTTGGGCCTCAAAGTCTTGTTTTCACACTGTTTCTCCTAATCTCTCCGTGCTGTGGCTGTAATAATTACCGTGTTGACATACCGCCTGCACAATTATCGGAAGTGTGACGCTTTTAGAGAACGTGGTTGGAGAGGAACTGCCTGCCAGTGTGGACATGAGACGTGGATGGAGGAACAGGCTGGATGAATTTAGGGGCCATAAACAGGGCGCACCTGCTGGCTAGCGAGGCCTCTTCCTTCCGCAGGGCTTCTCTTGTCTTGCCGCTGGAGACCCTCGGCGATGTGAGCCCCTCCCAGAGGGTGGCCGTCTTCGCCTGAGGGGGCCAGGAGGGTTCTGAGGGTAGGAGCGCCCAAGGCACCCCTCCCGTAGCGAGAGTCCCCCATCCCAGCGACTGCAGGAGCCCGAGAAGGGCGAGGCTGAGTGGTGTGCCTCGCTCACTTGCCCAGATTTACCCGAATCGCTCAGAGGGGCCTGGATAACCCTGCAAGGTTGCCCCCGAGTGGGAGAAGCACAGGACAAATGAAGAAGGGGGGTTCTAGAGAAGAGGTGGGCTGGCGGTAGCCCAGAGAGGTTGCAATGCGCTGTTTCGAGGGTGGCTTGGGCTCCAGGTCCAACCACAGGAAAGGGAAGGCGGCACGGTGGCTCCCCGCTTTCTTTACAGCCCGGAGCCTGGCACCTGGACGGATCTGCGTCCTGGGGTCACACGGATGGCGGCCGTGTGACGTGGCTCATCGGGGGTCTCGTGTAGCAGTAGCTGATTGTCTGGGGCCCCGCTGAGTGGCCCTGTTTCTGTCGGCTGCCGCGTCCGTAGGATGGGCCCGTGGTGACGCCTGCCTCTCGGGTTTACTGGGAGATTGTTCATTCGTTTCTGGTCTGTTCATTCCATGCGCGGGATGCTGCGTGAAAACATCCTTTGGTCTCTAACGCAGCGCAGGAAGCACTGTTCTGCAAACCTCAGCGGTGGGTGGGATGGAACGTCCTCTCCCCCTTTCGCATTGAATGGAGTTTTGACCTTTCTCTTATGTTTTATACCTTTTTAGCAACGTTTCGTATTTTGGACTTTCTCGCTTAAGTTCTGCATCCAGAAGATCAAAGTATCTGCCTTTTCAAAGTCAGAGGGAACCCCACCCCATTCCCATTTCCCAGACCTCGTCCCACCCAAGGGCCTGGAGAGTTAAAGTCAGCGGGTCCTTCGCTCTCTTTGGTCTGAGCCTCCGAGATGCAGAGGCCTGGGGCTGCAGGGTGAGGGCGGCCGGGGGTACTGAGTGTCTGTAGCTGCAGGGGGCTCCCAGGCTGGGAGGAAGACTGGGCAGAGCAGCGTGGAGCCCTGACTCCCGGCAGGACACATCACCCAGGCGCCATTCACGAAGCGTCCTGTCCCAGCGTCGACTCTGGGGGATCAGGAAGGCTTCACGGAAGAGGTGGCATTGAAGCTGAGCCTTGATGGCCACAGAGCATGTCAGAGTCACGCGAGGGGTCACAGGGCCCCCTGGCCAATGGAAGAGCATGCCTGGGGGGGCGTGGCGCAGCTCCTGCTGGCCAAGGGACACTGTGCCTGGGACGTGGCCTTCTGCAAGGGGCCGGGAGACGGCGCGCCAGGCTGAGGAGCTTGGGCCTGGCCATCCGAGTCCTGGGGAGACACTGCAAATGGCAGCTTGACTGGCTTTGTGTTAGGAAGGTCACTTTCTTCGGCTTAGCCTTTTGGAGAAGGCGCAGTGTCCGGTGACAGGCCCTGAGCCTGAGCAGGGCAGAGGCAGGGCTGGAGGGGAGGGAGAAGGCAGGGGGGCCAATTCAGAGCCCGGAGCCCAGCTGGAGGCTCCCCAGTGCGGCCTCCTGGTGGTCCAGAGGCTGAGGACCCCCCACCCCGCCCTTGTCAGCGCTGCACCAGCTGCCAGGCGTGGAGGCTGGAGCTCCGAGCTGCGGGGACCCCACTGCCCGTCTCCTGTGGGGAGCGCAGCGTGCTGGGCCCTGTGCTTCCGTCTGCAAGGCTCTTGCCCCACTAGGAGCCCATGGCTCTGAACACTGAGGGTCCTGGCCCTCACTGCCATGGCCAAAGGGCTGAGATGCTTCTGGGGGCACCTGGAGTCTTTCTCCCCTCGCCTGCCACTGCCTGTCCTCTCGGGGTGGGGGGGGCGGTGAAGGAGGCAGAGTCGCGTGACAAACCCCAGTGGCCCGTGGTCAGGCCTGGGCCCCTCTGAGCTCTTTCTCCATCCCCCGGCCCCAGGGGCGGCCTGCTCTCCTCTCCCTGCTGCTGCCCCCCCCAACCTGCTCGGCCTGGGCCCCCCCAGCCTCACTGAGCTGTAGGCGGCATCTGCCTGACATTTCCCCACCTGCAGGCTCGGCACCTGCTGCCCCCTGGGGCCCGGATGCAGCAAAGTAACAGGAGAGGACTCTGGTTTTTGGAGCACCCCCCCACCCCGCACTGGGCTCCTACTCCCTCCTGAGACCCCCAGAAGACCCTGGGCCCCGTTACTCTCTCCTTCCTGGGAGGAGACTCGGGATCCCTCCTCCCCTAGGCCCTGCTCTTCTCTGGGGTGCGGCTGGCACTGGGCAGGCAGCGAGTGTCCACCTTTCCCGCCTGAGGCGCCGTGCTGAGCCCCCCACAGCGAGGCCCCACCCTCCTCTTCCTGGAGCATGGTGCTTGATTATAAGAGGGGAGGTGCCACGGGGGAAGAATGGCCCAGACTCCCAGCGGACGGGGCGCCCCAGGAGGCTGGAGCGCTCGCCCACACGGCAGCATCTGGGATGCCGGGCGGGGGGCTCGCCATGTGCAGCGCCGTCTCCCGGAGCTCCGACCTGGCGTGTGTCCAGACAGGTGCTGATGGAGGCACGCGGAAGGCCTTTCGAGAATACGTCCCGCCTCGCGTGCCGCTGGTGCCGCTGCAGGCACAGGGCGGGCTCCGGAGCAGGTGGCCCGGGCGTGCGTGGCAGCCCAGGGGTCAGACCGTGGTCAGTGTGCCTTATCCCGCTGCTCTCGGGGGTGGGGGGAGCAGGGCACCTGCGTGGGAGGGGTGCGTGCGGTAACTGAGACAGGGCAGGGGCGAACGCGGCCCAGCCGGGCTCCTTGGTGCTGGGAGTGCTTTGTGGAGGGGGCGCTGAGCACGGAAGCGGTTGCCAACGGCCCGGTGGCGGCTTCCAGAGAGGATGGGGTGCCAGGCCCACCCCAGGGAGCGGGGGCTACTGACTTCACCCATGGCACATCTCCCAGGGGCCCCTCCTTGGCGTTCATAACGGCGCGCGCCATGCTTTGTGGGGAGCAGTTTTCCCCCGGTCCGACTCCACAGCCTTGCCGATTGCCCCATTTCACAGATGACGGGCTTGAGGCTCCATCCTGAGCAATGCCTTGCCCCACGTGGGTTTGGGGCACCGTGGGCATAGCTGGTGGGCTCCAGCCTGAGCGGACAGGAGGTGGCTGGATAGCCCCCAGGCCTGGGCCGCTTGTGCTACTGGGCCGGGAGCTCTGGTGCGGACGCTGCCCCTCCCCCAGCGACCCCCAGGCCTCAGCAAACCCACCATCCGTGTGCTGCTGGCTGTGTGTGGGGTCTGGGGACGGGGCGATACGTCAGGTGTGCTCGGTGGCCCGCCTGGAGGGGCTGCCTGCTTCGAGGAGAGGCAGGGTGACCGGCGGGGCTGACGTTGGCCAGGAAGGGTGGCAGAAGTCCAGGACAGGGGACGTGCCGGCCCCCTGCCCCGCGCAGGTGTTCTGGCCTGGCAATCAGCTTTGCGATTCTAGAAGTTTGGGGTGGCAGCCTGCTTACAGGACTCTGCAAGTGGCCGTCCCTGCCTCCACGCCCAGGCCCCCCCCAGACCCGGAGTCCCCTCTGGGAAGGGGTGACTCTGGAGGGTACTGTGGGGTCCGTGATCCCTGGGATCCTGACTGATGGGCCCTGATAGCATCCTGCCCACCACACGCGGCTCCCCAAGCTCCGGAC